>NC_142591.1:7964230-8114423 GCF_965207765.1 Zootoca vivipara
TGCCTTTCATTTTTTTTTTTTTGCCCAAGTGTAGTACCTTACATTTCTCCTTGTTAAAATTCATCTTGTTTGCTTTGGCCCAGTTGTCTAATCTGTTAAGGTCATTTTGAAGTGCGATCCTGTCCTCTGGGGTATTAGCCACCCCTCCCAATTTGGTGTCGTTCTGCCACATATGTGGTCAGCATAACCAGGATGCTTTGTAAACACATGGACAAAAGTTATTTAATGTTGGCCTCTACGTATTTATAATTGTTAACATTTACTGCAACATTATTTCATCTTCCTGTCCATGAAATGGGAAGAATAGACCTCTCCTTGATTTCTGTGAAACTACCTGAACTACAAAGCCGGCACAGATGTTCTTTAATGTTAACCCTTTTGAATGCTATCAACTACATAACCAGACTTCTTATCTGTTTTGGTTAATTTTCTTGATCGTTCCTTGCAAATGTTCCAGAGGTCCGTTCTTGACCTGAAACTGTTCTTAACTTGAGGCACCACTTTAGCTAATGGGCCCTCCCACTGCTGCCATGCGATTTCTGTTCTCATCCTGAGGTAAATTTCTTATCCCGAGGTACTACTTCCGGGTTAGTGGAGTCTGTAACCTGAAGTGTTTGTAACCCGAAGCGTTTGTAACCTGAGGTACCACTGTACGTTTGACAACTGAGGTACCACTGTATATATACTTGAAATGAATTTTTCTTCAAATTACACAGGGATAAACCCACTTTCTCTCAAAAAGTACATTTCAAAATACAGCAATATTTTTATATGGCTTTCAAACTACAATGCAATGTTCACAAAAGTGCAAAATCCCATGACTATCTATATTCTGATCCATGCCTTAGTCCCAGGAGGTGGAAATCAACTCAATGTGGTGCTTTGAAGCCACTGGTTTCCCCCCCCCCCCCACACCTGGCAGACAACCTTTGACAGAGGGGTGGGACTACCTGCCTCTCAATCACCTAATGATGCCCATTGATTGACATGTAGGTGGTCCCACACACCTGTCAAAGGGGGTCCATGTGGTGGGGGAGATAAAGATCTGGTCTGCTTGCCAAAAAAGGGTTCTGCACTCCACTGTATTGCATGCAAGGTCTAAGATCAAACTGAAAGATCTCCTTAATGAAAGTATTATCTCTTTCTGGTTGGTTGTTTGTTTTTTAAACACATGGGACAGGAAAACCATTTATTTTTCAGCCAGCCCTATTGGAAATCCTTCCTTCCATATATGTTTCCCTACAGGGATCCAGGATTCTTTTCCTAAGACTGAAATATTTTTCCTGTGTGGCCTCAGGAAAGGCACTTCTGCCTGGTTCTTTTTCCTTGTATGTAAATCCAGCAATCATACCCGAGGGGGAAATTTTAATTCATCACTTCTCCGACCACATCACTTCTCACAGTAGACTTATCTGCTTTCCACATTATCTGATAATAGCCCCGCTCCCCCTTAATGTAGTCTGCTACTCCTTCGACTCTGCTAACTTATTTTTATCCTTTTTCAATGTCACAGCAGTTTTTGACATTATTATGCTGACAGGGCGTGTCATTTTCCAACTGAAGCTCATCTGCAATTTTATATTAACACCCATGTCTCTGGTTTAAATATTAAACTGACTTCTCAACAAGCTTTCCGCAGCAAGAGCTGGCTATGTTGTAGTTCAGTGATCATTTCCAAATTATACGCTTCCCCTCCACTGCCACCTTCCTAGGCCTTCATTCAAGTTCTTCTGCTTCCATTCCATCAACCTCAGCTCTGGCATTACATTTTTCCTCTCACGAATTTAGTTGGAATTATTCTCAACACTAGGGCTTGACAAAAAGAAATATCCCCTACTATTTGCTTAGGTTGTCAAATGCGAGGTTTCAAAAAATCCATCTTTGTACTTGTCAGACCAGTCATGACTCAGGTGGCAAGTCTTATGGGTTGTGTTGACTGCTGCCCCATGTGGTGAATCCCTTGAGACTGCTGAGTGGAGGGGAAAGCGGCCATGTTGTTCTTGCAATCCAGCTTCCAGCATAGCTCTATCTCTCCAGAAGGCTCCCCCTGACCAGGCCTGCCTATGAAACAGGGCTGGGAAACCTCTGTCCAAATGTGGACATTCCTGTAGAGCAACTGTCTCCAACCTGGAGCCGCCCAGATCATTTGAAGATTCATTCCCCGTGTCTGCAGTGATGGGATTGTTGTCTATCACATGATGGTATATGTTTTCATTCCACAGATTGGGACGTGATGGAGACAGGATGTTTGTTTTACTGTGTTCCGTGAAATGGGATTATTGTCCTTTGTTTTCTCTCTTTGCTGTCTGATGCTAGAGAGAGGGAGCCCTGTTGCAGTGCTCCTTGTGTGTGTTTATATGTAAAGAAAGTAGATTAGCCAAATGCTGAGTTGCTGAGGTCTGTTACGCAAACTGTGAAGACTCTGTGGATCCCTAAGCATGCTAATGCTTTTTGGCATCAGTCGCTGTGATGTTCAGGCAGAAGAAAGTTTTTGAAGCTCCTGAACGATCGACCAGGAGGGAGAGAACATGCCAGCCGGGCATGTGTCTCTGCCAAGGTCCTACTCGTGTGTAGGACGACTCCTAACAGTTCCCATCAGCCCCAGCAACAGGGGCACATAGCTGCCAAGTCTCCCGTATTCCCCGGGAAACCCCCGTTTTTCCATCCGTTCCCAGGTGGAAAAACGGATTTTTTTGTTTTCCCCCGGTTTACTTACCGGCCAGGGGAGGCTCCTTCTGCGCATGTCTGGAGTCTCTGGACATGCGCAGAAGCGATTTCTGACGCAGCGGCCATTTTGGAACTGGGCAGAGCAGCATCGAAAGTCGCTTCTGAGCATGCTCCGCCCAGTTCCAAAATGGCGGCAGCGCTACTTCCGGTCTGCCGATCCCTTATTTTTCCGGCAGGAACTTGGCAGGGGCAGCACATCCTGTTTTGCCACTTGAGGCAAAATGGCACTGCCACTGCAACCCCCCCCCGCCCCTGCCGACGAAGCATCCCTTGCCTATACTGTGTGGCGGCGTTGCAAAATGGCGGCGGTGACCGTAGATTCTGGTGAGATCTCACCAGAAATCAGCACTGGCGCTGGTGCCGCTTCTCTGATAGCAGTGAAGGTAAGGCTGCTCCTTCACTCTGCCTCGTGGCTGCCCTGCCAAGCCAGAATGGCCAGGAATGATGGGAATTGTAGTCTTAAGACACCAGGAGGAATCCAGGTTGGGGGAAAGGTGCTGTAGAAAATGTACGTTTGATGTCGTAGCACATATTGCAACCTGCGACTCACCCTTCCAAGCCAGTATAATGCCAGACATGCTCCAGCTGCTGTCTTCCTGGCAAGCCAAGGACCTCCTGTGTCTCACTTATGTAGATATTTGCAAGACCCACAGTGCCCTTAATAAGCTTCCACGCTCAGGCTCTGGGTAGAAGTATACATACGTTGCTAGTTGGCCTTGGCTACCAGGAATGGCTATGGGCTGTGCAACACCATGGGATGGCAGAATTGTGGTGTGTGCTCTGAAGACCCTTTCCACACCCTGAATATATGCCGAGGGACTAATACTCTATGGCCCAGCCTCAGTTATCCATCCATAAATAACGGTGATACTCCTTGGAGTGTTGTTATGAAAGGTCAATATACATTTTAAAAAAGAGTTATTATAAGAGAAGACTTGAACACCTGCCTCCTTCTCTCCTGACAGTAATACCCTGGGATAATGATGAATTATGTGAAACAGAGCGGGACACGGGGGGCACTGTGGTCTAAGCTACAGAGCCTGCGGCTTGCTGATCAGAAGGTCGGTGGTTCAAATCCCCGTGACGGGGTAAGCTCCCGTTGTCCGGTCCCTGCTCCTGCCAACCTACCAGTTTGAAAGCACGTCAAAGTGCAAGTAGATAAATAGGTACTGCTCCAGTGGGAAGGTAAACAGCATTTCCATGTGCTGCTCTGGTTCGCCAGAAGTGGCTTACTCATGCTGGCCACATGATCCGAAAGCTGTCTGCAGACAAATCTGGCTCCCTCGGCCTATAGAGCGAGATGAGCGCTGCAACCTCAGAGTCATCCGTGACTGGACCTAATGGATGCCAAGACTGGACTCAGGGCGGCTAACAACAAAAATATCAAAGTAATATTTATTAAGGTATGCAATAGTACAGTGTGCAAATTTTTGCTGTTGGCTGTGTGTCAGATCACTTCATTATTTGCAAAACTGCTACGTGACCATTTTTGGTGAAGGGCGGTATGGAATTCCCAAAACAAAGAAATAAATGAACTTTTCTACATGCGTAGACATGTATAGGAATGTACTGTAAACAATAGCTTACATATAGGAAGAGAATGCTCACTGAGGCACTGGCAGTCTGTGCTCAGTTTGGTGGTTCATAAGTTCATAAGTTGTGCCGGCCTGCCCTGAACAGAAAGTGCACAATGCTGTACATTCAATATTGATGCCTGCTGCAGTCTGCACATCTACGTCTGTGCGCTGTGCTTTCCTGCTGAGCTGTAATTAATTTGGGACGCCTGCCCTGACATAAGGTGACACATTTGGCTTCACTGTGCTGATTTAGTAAGCCGTCTCATTTGCTCATGGAACCGACATCGCTGCCTTCTGCTTTCAGGAGCATTATCCGTCTTAAACAGGACATGAACAACAACAACAAGGCAAAACCAAACGAAGAAAATGATTCTGCCTTGAAAGACAATGCCACCTAAATGTGTCTCTCTGCATGTGTAGTCTGATGACAGCAACAAAGAAATGTAAAACAAGGTCCCTGAAACTGGTACCAGCTTGTAAAATCTTGTTAAATCATGCTTTTAAACACACACATATATATATATACACACACACCGATGCCCATATTACAAAATGCAGTTTCATTTTTCTTTTTTTACTGCTTCCTTTTCTATAGCCTCAGTAGGCCTACGCTTTTCTTTCTCTTTCTTTCTTTCCTTTTTTTTTTAATTCGTCCTTTCCCCTGCTTTTTCAAAAATGCACTCATTGAACTCTTGGCAATTAGTGTAATTGAAATTTATTGACAATGTGGCAGTCTTCTAAAGCTTCATTGTTCTGAGTGCTTAGCGCACAGGACCATTGAAGAGTGCCATGGCAGTGTCAGACGGCGCATAGCTTGCTCAATTATATCAATGGACCAGTGACTGCCAAAGGTTCCTTTGGGGGTATGAATGTTACTTAGTGATAAGAGCCTCTAGAAACAGAATCCCTGGGCCCCATCTCTAGTGGGAGATGGAAATGAAATATGTATTTCTCTGCTGTGGAAAATTAATGTAATTGGCTCCCTTAAAAAGCTTTGACAAGTTGACCTGTTTGAAATCTGAGGAGGGCTTATGCCGCAATATCACATTATCTCCAACATAAACCCCCTACTCTGATGGGGAAAGGGGGGAAAGATAAATGGCATTTGGATAGTAGTATTAAACTTTAGTACCATGGACCATATTAGTACATGCTTCCACCTCCCGCCCGTGTCTCGCTTCTGAATAAATTCTGATAGAAATTTTACCCTTTCACATTACTATCTCTCCTTTTTGTTTTCTTTATAAGGGGACAATGGGAAAAGAAAATGTTTGGGACTAAGATCTCTGCTCTTCAGTCTTCCTTTCTGTGCAGTGGTTGCCATGAAGTCATCTCCAAAAACCACTTTCTCCAGAGATATCCCATTAGCTTCAAGGGCACTGCTGTTCCGCAAGTGGTTTGATTGCCACCTGTGCACATAATATGAACTTAGTAAATGGCGGCCTTCATATGTTCCTCAATGGAAACACACCGGCCATTATGAAGTGTAAATTGACTCTGAAGTGGGTGGGGGTTGAATCCCACAACCATTGTGCCACGCCAGGAGTGCAGCATTAGGGATGCACATAGTGTTTCAGTCTCTTTGGGTCCCTCTGACCTGTAGCTCCAAAAATTGCCCCAACAGGAGAGTCACAGCCTCTTGCTGGGTTCTGCTCTCTCCCTCTCTTCCATCATTGTTCCACATAGAACTTTGCTCTGTGCTTCTAAGGCTAGTTATTTATTTATTCTAGGGATTTATGCTCTTTAAACAATGGTGTCTTGGATTTTTTTTTAAAAAAATGCAATACAGTGGTACCTCTACTTACGAATTTAATGCGTTCCGAATGCACATTTGTAAGTCGAAAAAAATTGTAAGTCAAATCCCATAGGAATGCATTGGGAGAAAAAAATTCGTAAGTAGAAGCAACCCTATCTAAAAATTCGTAGGTAGAAAAAATCCTATCTAAACAGCATCCAAGATGGCATACGGAGCTCCATTCGTAAGTAGAAACATTCGTAAGTAGAGTTATTCGTAAGTAGAGGTACCACTGTAAACACAATGTAAAAGAGTATCTCAAAGGCAGTCAGAAGAAATAAAACACCATGAAAGCAATTAGCAGAGGGAAATATGCCTGGGGGAAATAAAAGAAGATATTTGGCAGCCACTGAAATGACATTAAGGTAGGCATTCTGTAGTCAGGGTGAAACCAAAAAGTAGGCCCTCTCCCTTGTTGACATATTTTGAAGAGCAAAAAAGAGGATGGTACGATGACTCTCATTGCCAGAGACTGGGCAGAGGAGGAATGGTGGAGACCGCCTCTCCAGCTTGACTCTTCCAGGGAGGAGGAAGAAGAAGACAATTTAGATTTACAACAGGGGTTTGAGGGAGGTCACAGCTCAGAGGCAGATGAGGGGGAAAGTTGGGAAATAATGGGAGGAGGAGGAGGAGGAAGCACCAGAGGGGCAACAGCTGATGGACACAGTCTCTTTAGAAAGCATTCCAGACCCCCCCTCCCCCAGAACCTGGCGAGCCTTGAAAGTAGGAGAGCAAAGAGCTTGAAGACAGAGGGCACTTAGCAGCACCCATAGAAGTGACAAGTGGGAGAGACGGGAGGTGGAGATTGATTCGGGACAACGCCATTATCCAAGAAGCTGGGTTCCATAGCCTCTCTCTGCAAATACTGAATAAAAAGCGGACGGTAAGAAACATTTCCTTGTCTTTGTACATTCCTGGCCGGGAGTTGCTGGCAGAATCCTGACACTGATTTTAAATACCCCTACTATATGTAGGCTATAGAAGCTGTGATATATTGCTGAGGAGGGAAGGATAAGAGAAGAGGATATATATAAATAGATAGTATGTATAGTATAGTTTTGCATTATGGTGTTGATATTATATAGGTTCGTATTGAACTAAACTGTAGTGTATAATGGTGTATAGTATTGCATTGCAGTGTATGGTATTGTGGCTTTGTGTTGTATGTGTTTTGTATAAGAGGATACAATGGCAACCCTACCTTGTAGCCACCCACTGTACTCAAATAAGAGCCCCTGTTTGAAAATCAGAGTATATGCATATCCATAACATGCAATGTAGGGACCCAGGTGGTGCTGTGGGTTAAACCACAGAGTCTAGGGCTTGCTGATCAGAAGGTCGGCGGTTCGAATCCCTGCAATGGGGTGAGCTCCCGTTGCTCGGTCCCAGCTCCTGCCCACCTAGCAGTTCGAAAGCACATCAAAGTGCAAGTAGATAAATAGGGACCGCTCCGGCGGGAAGGTAAACGGTGTTTCCGTACGCTGCTCTGGTTCGCCAGAAGCAGCTTTGTCATGCTGGCCACATGACCCGGAAGCTGTCTGTGGACAAACGCCGGCTCCCTTGGCCTATAGAGCGAGATGAGCGCCACAACCCCAGAGTCGGACACGACTGGACCTGATGGTCAGGGGCCCCTTTACCTTTAACATGCAATGTGACCATAACTGAATGCCCGTTAACAGCCTCCCAGCTGTATTTTGGACTAGTGGGTGTTTCTGATCTTCAAAGGCATCCCCATGTATAACATATTATAGCAGCTGAGACTGACGGATGCCAACCATTTGTGGAAGTTGCCAAGGCATGGATCTCTGCCCAGGAAGTTGCAGCTGATGGAACAGCCTAAATGGCTAGAGAGGCAACCTGCGCCTCTAGTGACAATGATGGACCTGTGAGCACTCCCAGACTTGTGAGGGAGGCAAATGTCATCCTAGGCAGGCTGAACACCACTAACCTGGGCAGATACACTACTTATCCACAGTATCTCCATCTCGTCTGTGGAAAGCTTCAGTTGTTTGGCCCATTCTTACCCCACTGTTGTTTTTCACATCATCGCTGCTTCACCAAAACAGGATGGGGGAAAACGCCAACAAAACAGAGTTCGGTGTCATTTGCATTTTGTTGAGACCTCGCCCCAAATGTTAAATAGAATATTTCACAGATATCTCCTGAAGTTAGGAATGCTGAATGTTTGGATTCATGCGTTATTCCCTTGAAATGTTTAGCCTGGAGAAGAGAAGGTTAAGGGGTGATATGATAGCCATGTTCAAATATATAAAAGGATGTCATATAGAGGAGGGTGAAAGGTTGTTTTCTGCTGCTCCAGAGAAGTGGACACGGAGCAATGGATTCAAACTACAAGAAAGAAGCTTCCACCTAAACATTAGGAAGAACTTCCTGACAGTAAGAGCTGTTCGAAAGTGAAATTTGCTGCCAAGGAGTGTGGTGGAGTCTCCTTCTTTGGAGGTCTTTAAGCAGAGGCTTGACAGCCAAATGTCAAGCATGCTTTGATGGTGTTTCCTGCTTGGCAGGGGGTTGGACTGGATGGCCCTTGTGGTCTCTTCCAACTCTATGATTCTATGATTCTATGAAATGTATTTTCACCCTTACGAGGACAAATCTTGCCAAAGTTTCTGATGATTTGCAAACAAACGGATGAGATTTCTACATGCAGAATTTCGCCAAACAAGCGAGCGGTTAGTTTCCAGTACCTTGGTTTAACTAGGCTGAAAAAGTCTGGTGGTTCCTTGAGATCTTGTCACCTTGTAGAAGAAATGCTATAAGCAAAGGCCCAATCTTCATAAAACTTTTCTGAACTCCCTGAAGACCGTTGCATCATTCACAGCATTATTATTTGGCCTCTCTCCCCCCTCCCCTGACACCAGGAATGCTTGCAGATGCTCCACATATGAACAGCTTGCAAGCACTGGCCTCTGCTATGTAAAAACTCTCATCAAAGCACCCATGAGACAGACATAAGTATCTTAAATCACTATGAACTAATGTAGGGATGCAATTATTTTAAATGCTACTCACAGGGATTCTCTTGGTAAAGGATTTTAAACACATGCATAAAATATTAATGTTGGCATGCATCAGATAGCCTATCAGTTGAAGTAGACTGAAATGATAGATAAATGATTCAGATATCTTTATTGGCAAAAAAAAGGTGACTGGATTATAACTAGTAATTATTTTAAAGCTTTCTTTCCTTCTCGTTTAAAGTGGGGCTGTGCATGGCCCTGCAGATCCAATTTGGTGGCTAGCCCAGTGCTTCAGAGTAGCCCCAATCTCACCTTGGGAGCCCTGAACCAAATCATAAATCTTGCACAGTGTTTCGGGTTTGAACACTGATTAAGCATGCTGTCAGGTTGGGGACAGGGAGAACATACCCTCCAACATTTCTCCGATGAAAATAGGGGTGTCCCACTGTCCCATTCCATAATTATAATTTCACTATTTATACCCTAAACATTTCACTATTTATACACCTAAACATTAGGAAGAACTTCCTGACAGTAAGAGCTGGTCAACAGTGGAATTTGCCGCCAAGGAGTATGGTGGAGTCTCCTTCTTTGGAGGTCTTTAAGCGGAGGCTTGACAGCCATCTGTCAGGAATGCTTTGATGGTGTTTCCTGCTTGGCAGGGGGTTGGACTGGATGGCCCTTGTGGTCTCTTCCAACTCTGTGATTCTATGATTCTACCCCCCACATCTTATTCGATTGCTCCAGCACTCTGGACAGCTTCCAACATGTACCGTATAAAAAAACCATAAATCATTAAAAAAAAATATTAATACTTCCTTATACAGGATTGCCTTCAGACGGCTTACGGGTCAGATAATTCCATACCCTTCAACATTTCTCCGATGAAAGTAGGGACATCCTAAGGAAAAGTGGGATATTCCAGGATCAAATCAGGAACTGGGACGGCTTCTCTAAATCAGGCACGTCCCTGGAAAATAGGGACACTTGGAGGGTCTGGGAGAAGAAGACATACTTACTGCCTGACCTGGAACCCGATCAAATTTTTACAGAATCTGGAACTTCACTATGCAAAAAGGCTAAAACGGCAACAGGTGGAGGTGGCAAACCTGAAGGATTTTCAGAATTCATCTGCACCCCTGATTCAGATTTTTTTAAAAAATCAATATTAAAAGCATAGCGCATATGCTGAAAATGGAGATCTCTTTTAACAATTGTAGTAAAATTAAATTAAATGAAGGTTTACATTAAATGAAGATATGGTTTGGTAAAGAAAGTAGAGCATTGATAACACTTTCACTGTGCTGGAAGGGCCGTGGCTCAGGAACTTTGCATCCTATTTGCATACAGAAGGTCAGGTTCAGGTTGGGCTAGATCAGGCATCCCCAAACTTCGGCCCTCCAGATGTTTTGGACTACAATTCCCATCTTCCCCAACCACTGGTCCTGTTAGCTAGGGATCATGGGAGTTGTAGGCCAAAACATCTGGAGGACCGCAGTTTGGGGATGCCTGGGCTAGATGATCCATGGGATTCCTTCCATTTCTACAATTCTACGATTCAGTCCCTAGCTTCTTCAGATAGGGTGGGGAATGTTCCTTGTCTGAAACCCTGGAAACCTGCTGCCAGTCGATGCAGATAAGACCAAGCTACATGGACCAATGCTCTCACTCAGTATCAGATAGCTTCCTATGGAATTCCTTCCTAATGAGGGTCTCAAATCAAGCTCCTTTATGACACTGAGAACGCTTGCAAACTCCTGATCTCTAATCCTTTTACTGGCTACCCATTGGGCATTGACCGGTGCCATGGTCCTTCTTTCAGTGGCATTTGCCTCTCGCCTTCACTATTGACTTTCAGGAGGAATCTGAAAACATTTCTGTTTATCCAGGCATTTAATGGCTGAAGGACATTCTTCCTGGCAACGCTGAGATCGCTGGATAAGATAATGTTTTAACTGTTTTTAACTGCAACTGTCTTTAGAATATTTTAACTGTTTTCAGAAATGTTTTTGTTGTGGATGTGTTTGGTGCCTTGGGCTCCTTTGGGAAGAAGGGTAGCATATAGATATAGATATAATCATTCAAAGAGGGTATTTTGTACTGAGTAGATTATAATTTCACAATGATTATAAAGGCAATTATGTACTGGTTATTTTTAAGAGGTATGGGTTTTGCATTACTGGTGTAAGCCACCCTCTGGGCTTCTCCAGATGACCTATTTATTGAGACTTCATCTCGATTTGCTTGCACAAAGCTTACACAGAGTTTAGATTATATCCTGCCTTTTTTGAGCAATTGCTCTGATTTGTCTGATTGGCATTCATCCTGATTTGCTTGTGTTCATATGTCTTTCTGTTCTTATTCATTCCTCCCACAATGCATTTCTCTGTTACTTTTCTGATTGGAAAAAGTCTAATTCCCCCCCTCCCAGTGGATCTGTACACGAAGGTGACAGAGCCCTTTAATCCACTTTAGGGGGGGGGAACCTAAAGTTCTGGCAACCTGAGGATCCACTGGGTAATTTTAAGGCAGGATATAAATCTAATAACCTGAATAGATATTAATGAAAGTACTTTCTGGCATATCCATTAGTAGAGAAATGAACAGTTTTAGAGGGTATTGACCTAGCTTGTCAGGAAACCCTTCTGCGCTGAAAGCATCTTCTGGTTCTCCTATATTTAATACATGAAGCTTCAAGAATGTACTTGGCATTTAATTCATAAGGCCAGAGTAGCATCATATCCACAAAGCTACAAGGCAGACACATTGTTGACATGCTCATCTGGAGGAAGAGTGGGGTCCCCATGGTTCTAAACCCAACCACATCTGCTCTGAACTCTTGTTCCTTTCTACTGAGCAGCCAGTTGGGCAGAATAAAAAAAAAGGACATCAAATAGATTCTCCTCTTGATAAACCAATTAT
This sequence comes from Zootoca vivipara, assembly GCF_965207765.1. Taxonomy (NCBI): domain Eukaryota; kingdom Metazoa; phylum Chordata; class Lepidosauria; order Squamata; family Lacertidae; genus Zootoca; species Zootoca vivipara. The sequence goes on from NC_142591.1 coordinate 7,976,230, forward strand.
GTTGTCAGTTCTCTTGATTCAGCGTAAGCTTGACAAAGCATGCTTCAGAACAGCGGTTGTAGCCTAGAGCTCACAAAAGCTCCAAGAGGACACTTTGTTGAAATATATGAATTATCTACGGACATGGCTGGCTCCTTATGAGCGGCATTATCATGTCCAAATGCTGGTCCCTGGGGTGTTTTCAGACACCACGTCCACTCTGTACTGCCAGCAAGCAGTGAGTAGCAATGGTAATGTATGCATAGTATTAACACCAGCTCCTTTGCTCCACATTATCCCCTGCAGAAAATCTCTCCCAATCTCTCTAGCTGCTCCTTCTACCACATGAACCCTCTTCATGCATTCAAAAGAAACATGTGGGCATAAAGTGTCTATGGAGCATGCCTGCATGTGTACCAATTTGTCCCCAACATTCACAGGTACACTTGCTACACCCCAACATTCCTGAGTTTCATGGGAAGGTCTGAAGTGGACTCTGAAGACACTCAAATTCAGGAGGAAAGGGAGAAACATGCTAAGAGGAAGTGACATCTGGCAAACCCTCACCGTGATCAGCTCCCACTTAGAAACCTATGTCCCCACTGTGGAAGGACGTGTGGATACAGAAATGGCCTCCACAGTCACTTATACACTCACTGTTAAGGCTGTTTTCATGGAAGACAATCTTACTCGGCTATGAGCGATCGCCAAAGAAGAAGAGGAAGCCGCATTCAGACCTTCCAGCTAAAAATGGGAGGGGAATGGAGATAGGGTGAATGGAGATGTTGGGGGCTGTTGGGAGATTCATTCCCCGTCTGCAGTCATAGGTTTATTGTGTATCAAATGACTGTATGTGTTTTCATTCCACAGAGTGGATGTGACGCAGGCAGGATGTTTGCCTTACTGTCTTCCTAAGTGGGACTGTTGTTCCTTTGTTCTTTTTTCTTTTTTTTACCGCCTGTGATGCTAGAGAGAGGAAGCCATGATGAAGAGCTCTGAGTCTGTTTATATGTAAATAAACTAGCTTAGCCAGAATGCTGTGCTACTGAGTCTGTTACGCAGCTGCGCAAGCCTCTGCAAATCCCTAAGGTGTGCTGGCGCTTCATCACACCAGTCACTGTGATGTTTGGGCTGAAGAACGCTCCAGAAGCTCCCGAACGATCTCCCAGGAGGGAGGGAACATGCCAGTCGGGTATGTGTCTATGCCATGGCCTTACTCATGAGTAGGCAGCCTCCTGGACATGCTGGCAGGGGCATGCTCACCTGCTCCCTATATACCGTGTTTCTCATATTATAAGACACGTCTTATATTTATTTTTTCCTAAAAAACACACTATGGCTTATTTTCAAAGGATGTCTTATTTTTTTTCTCCTCCTCCTGCCGCGGCCGGCATTTCTGCTGCGCCTATCACTATGTCTTATTTTCGGGGTATGGCTTATATTCCTTGAATGCTTAAAAATCATGCTATGGCTTATTTTATGGGTATGTCTTAAAATATGAGAAACAGGGTATATGTTACATCGCTTCGAATGTGTGAAGAGGGTTATGGTCTGCTAGGATTGCCAGATTCCAGGCTGGATTTCACTCTTTATCTCTAAAAGCAACTGATGAAACAGGGGGATGAAATAGCTGTGACTTCATCCTTGCTTCACCCTTCATCTCCTTGGTCCTGTCACCTGCCCCTTTCCCTGGGCAAGGAGGGTTCTAGGTATGCTGCACAGCAAGATACCAGGGCTTGAGATTGATGAGTGGAAGGTGCCCCAGTGTAAGGGGAAGAGAGTATAGAGAACCTCCCCCTCTCATCAGAAGCAGCTCCTCCCCAAGCAGCGATGGAAGCGCAGGCTCTGAAGAGGCTAGTCAGGAAACGGAGAGAGAGTGCCAGGTCTCTAGCAGCATGGGAGAGCCCCGGCTCCACAGGCGGAAAGAGAGAGAGACAGAAAGGGGGGACAGGGAAAAGACGGATCGTAGACCTTTTCCCCCGGTTCCGGAATTACGGAGGAGGAGAAAGGGGAGGAGATTCACTGTCCCGCGACTCTTATGTTGGGAGAAGTCACGCAGGGGGGGGGCAGTGCCGGATTCTGGATCGGAATGAGCAGACATGTTTCCAACACCCCGTTACACTGTAAATAGAGTGCACCAATAAAGACTGTTAAAAGACAAGCAGGTGGAGAGTCGTTACTCTAGAGTAGTCGCAACAACATCTGACACCCAGCTATGCCATCTTCCAGGTCACTGGTCGATTGCTAGCTGCCTTCTCTCTTGTTTTGGAACTATTTTGTATTTCTTTTATAGGCAAAGATACAACCATAATAAAATCAGTACTGTTCCCCGTCCTGCCCTGCAAATAAACAAAAACTCCACAGCTCACCTTGACCCATGAGCAGTATCAGAACGTGAATTCCATAGCACATCCTGGCAGGCTTATAAATGTTCTCCTTTTTGACAGCTCAGAGGAGTATCTCACAAGAACCCTTGATCTCAAAAGCCAGGTTTCCAGAGTTTAAAATGAGGAGAAAGAGGGGAAAGGTTTAGTTGCATACATAAATGAAGGGGTACCAAGTGAAACCCATTTCATTTAAGTTGTGGTATGATGTACTAGGACAAAAGGACTTGAAGCCTAGGAATTTACATGCCCGTGTGGTTTGGCTAAAATCCACACACCCTTTTTACAACATTCTTTGCTGATCTTCCAGGACTGGTCTCATAGGCAACAAAAATCACTGAAAAACCTAGCAGCACATAACATCCAGATTTTTGACATTCCTGAAGAAATACTAAACTTAAATAATGATTGCATTGGACCCCCTTTTTCCAACTTTCAGGCACAAACTAAACGTATCATAACAGCAAATTCTCTTTTTGTTTCTTCATTTTGGGGCAATGTTTTGAAGTATTCCTACAGACCTGTTGCCATTCTCTGCCTCCCTCCCCCCTCATCTATATCTTTCTGTAGACTATGCTATATATTACCTGTGAAGTGAGTGTATTTTGAGAACACTATGCTAATATAGCAGGTTTGATTTCCAAAGGATACTGAAGGCAACCTGTGAAATTTATGTGGATATCTGAGATCATGGATCAACAAAAGCAGAAAACTCAGAGGAAATGACGAGGGGAGGCTATGTTCTCATCAGCTGCAATGTGCATAGCGCTGATGAGCTGATCTGGCAGGGATTTTATTGGTATTATTGAGAGTAGTATTAGTGTTATCTAAATTAGGCTGCTGGAATCACCAAAGTTAACCAGGAGTGGATTTTTGTGCGAAAGAATGGTGAATTGATATTGAAAACCAATTCTTAGCCTCAGAATGTGCTCATAGGCACTTTGTTCCTTAATTATAACTGTATGCTTTTTGCACCTGGCTCTGGTTGGTAGATTTTAGGAGTCTATTAAAAAAACGCAGTAGATAGACAAGATTGAAGTTTGTGCACCTTGCGCTACGCATGGTTTAGTAATATGAGAATGAGATGCAGTGAGACTCAGGTGCACGCATTCCCTCTCCTCAAATGTGACAATAAGAGGAAGTAGATAAACTTTGGCCTCTGTTTTAAAGTAATTGTGAATCTGAAGCCAGATAAACTGTGGTTAATCTTAAATCAGCTTCAATCCATACCTGATTATGCTGGCTTGCTTCAAGTAACCATAGCTAAGGTTAATCATATTTTGAACACCAAACAAACCAAACCAAGGTTAAAAAGGTAAACGTAAAGGGACCCCTCAACATTAGGTCCAGTCGTGACCGACTCTGGGGTTGCGCGCTCATCTCGCATTATTGGCCGAGGGAGCCGGCGTATAGCTTCCAGGTCATGTGGCCAGCATGACAAAGCCGCTTCTGGCAAACCAGAGCAGCACATGGAAACGCCGTTTACCTTCCCGCTGTAGCGGATCCTATTTATCTACTTGCACTTTGACGTGCTTTCGAACTGCTAGGTTGGCAGGAGCTGGGACCAAGCAACGGGAGCTCACCCCGTCACAGGGATTCGAATCGCCGACCTTCTGATCAGCAAGCCCTAGGCTCAGTGGTTTAACCCACAGTGCCACCTGGGTCCCTAAACCAAGGTTAATCTCAAGCAATTCAGCCTTCTAGTCCACCTGCAGTCTAAGTGGAGTGTCCAAGCCAGAGGTTCACTGTGACTTTTTCTCATCATGCTAAACAATAGTTTAGGGCTACATCTGAATGCCAGCAGTGTGTCTTGAGTAGATAATTTTAATATTGTCTATGGTTTGCTTTCCTTGAATTATGCACAGTTTTATTATTTCAAGCAGCCTGAGACACTGAACTAGCTGGAGGCTGATGTATCGAATCAGACCGGTGGTATTGCCTGATGTTGTTTAATTCATGTTAAGATATAAGCTTGACACATGCAAGTATTGTTTGTTCAAGCGTTAGGATTGTGATACATTAAGTGCACTCCCTTAGCTGCCCAAGAGTATAACATTTCAACCCACAAAGTACTGAAGATTGCCTCTGAGCAAAAGTGAATATTGGAGCCTGATCTGATGTTGCAATCCTTAAATAGCTTACTTGGCAGCCATCTCATTTAGAAAAGAACTTTTCTGGAGTAAATGATTGGAAGATAGCGGCCTAAGTGATTAAAAACACTGTTCTTCTCAAGGGATATGCTGTTCAGAAGCAATGGTAGCTGGCTATATACTGATTTGCTAAAAGCCTGCAGTGCCTAAACAAGAGGGTGTTATTCTTACCAAGACAAAATTAACAGGAGATAACCTGAAGTAATCCATTCAGAGTAACGTTGTGTGTAGTCACAAATAGGGATTTGGGGGGGGGGAATGATTCAATCTGCATTTAAAGGTGAATCTATCAAATTCACACTTCTGAAACAATATGAGAAACGAATCACAGTCATCTCTTGAAATTTGAAAATATCTGGGGGGTTTTCACGTTAGTGAAAGCAGAATGCAAAAAAAAAAAAATGCATTATGTTAGGAGAAACCGCTTCTGAAAACATGTACATTAATCAAAATGGCATACATACATGTGTTTAGTAGGAGAAATTTGCATGACAATGCCGGCAAATTTTCGTGAATCTTCAGTTGCTGCCAAAATTGTGGAGAACTAACTTTAAGACTGGAAGAATGAGAAACTGGGAGAAGAGAATTGAATTTGGCAGGTGTTTCCATCCATAGTCACAAGTGGTATGTCCTCAATTCCTGGTTTCACAGATAGGGCTGAGGTGGTCTGAAATCCTGGAGAGTCATTGCCACTCAGTGAAGACAATCCTGAATAGAATCCTGACGAACCATAAGGCAGTTATACAAACTCAGTATGAGGCAGTTTCCTAAGTTCCTGGACACAGGGACTCCTCTGCCCTATCAAGAGCCTCTCCAGAGTGGCAGATTCAGGGTTCAGGTGGGTTTATTTTAGTATTATTTTTATTTAAAACTCTTCTATGCTGTCAGGAGTATGGGCAGGAGTCAGGCTCTGGGGCCGGTAGTGCTTTGCAGGACTGGGGCCTGCATCAGCTTGTAATGGAGAGGCAAGGATTGGTCACTCAGGTGAGGCCACTTGATATCTCACTGCACCTGGTGGCAGGAGCTGGGAGGGATAAAAGCTCAGCATTTCCCTTCAGCTCTTTGCCACAGCAACGCTATCCCTGCCTGGTTGCCTCTGGCGCCTCGGACCCTTGCCTTGCTGACGCCTTGCTCCTTGGACCCTCGCCTTGCCGACGCCTTGATCCTCGACCCTGGGACCTTTGCCTTGCTGACACCTTGCTCCTCGACCCTGGGACCTTTGCCTTGCCGACACCTTGCTCCTCGACTCCCAGACCTTCGCCTCTGCCTTGCTCCTTGACCCTGCGACTGCCTGCTGCTGGACCATCCGCCCTGCACCTGTTCCTGCTTCTACATCACCAGCTTGCCTCCGGTCCTGACGTCCTCAGTCAGGGCTTCAACCGCCTGCCGACCTGACCGTGACATATGCTGCCTTTCCTTCAGAATTACAAAGTAGAATCTTCTTCTTCTACTACTTCTTCTTTGGCGATCACTCGTAGCCATAAAGACTATTTTAACAGTGGATACACACGTCCTTCCACAGTGGGGACATAGGTTTCTGGATGGGAGTTGATCATGGTGAGGGTTTGCCGAGCGTGCCATCCTCTTAGCACATTTCTCCCTTTGGTCCTGAGTTCATCTTCAAAGCCCATGACACCTTTGGTGAAGGCTGTTCTCCAGTTGGAGCACTCACAGGTCAGTGTTTCCCAGTTGTCGGTGTTTATGCTACATTTCTAAAGATTTTCCTTGAGAGAGCAAATCACAGCAAAGTAATACAAGGCAGATCACAACAATACCAATGAAAAGGGCTCTAACAATAATCACAGTTCAAACTAATATTAAAAATACTGCAGTTAAATAAAACACTGATAAAGGGACCAGGAACACCCCCCCACACATGGTCTTTCCCATTCAGTTCAATGGCAAAGCCAACTTTTCATTTACTACACATCCACATGTTTTGCAACATATAGAAGATGCTTAGGACCACACAGAAAGAGTCACAGGTCCTCCTACCTACCTACCATAGGAGGTTCAAAGCTCAGAGGGGTTGTAATACAGGGAATGATCACACCCATTCCAGACAGAGTCTTGCTCTTACTGGGCCCAAATGGTTATTCTGTTGGTAGCCCTGGGAAATAGGAAAGTAGATTTGTTTCATTTTGGCATGTTAATATGATCCTACCTAACTGCTACTTCTCAACCCCATGTATGAACTGAAATGCAACTATCCTTTGAAGTTAACACTTCTCTGAATTTTGCGGTGCAGTTCTCCAGCCAAAAAATGCATATATTAGGAGAAAGTATGGGACCCAGGTGGCGCTGTGGTTAAACCACTGAGCCTAGGGCTTGCTGATCAGAAGGTCGGCGGTTCGAATCCCTGTGACGGGGTGAGCTCCCGTTGCTTGGTCCCAGCTCCTGCCAACCTAGCAGTTCGAAAGCACATCAAAGTGCAAGTAGATAAATAGGAACCGCTATAGCGGGAAGGTAAACGGTGTTTCCATGTGCTGCTCTGGTTTGCTAGAAGCGTCTTTGTCATGCTGGCCACATTACCTGGAAGCTATACTCCGGCTCCCTCGACCAATAATGCAAGATGAGCGCGCAACCCCAGAGTCGGTCACGACTGGACCTAATGGTCAGGGGTCCCTTTACCTAGGAGAAAGTATGCACAAAAATTGGTATGTTTTAGGAAAAATGATCTTGAAAGGTATTATTTCCTTATTAATTTTGCATACTGCCCTTCTTCTGAAGATCACAGGGTGGTTCACAACCCAAAAATACAAAATGAGAACACAAAATTCATAATAAAAAACCAACCAATAACCCTCCTCCCATAAACACATTTTAAATGGGACAGAATGTTAATCAGCTAAAGGCCTAGTTATAAAGAAGGCACCATATGTAATGAAGGCGCCAGGCAAGCTTCCCTGTGAAGAGCATTCCACAAATGGGGAGCCACCTCAGAAAAGGTCTGCTCTCATTTTGCTACATCTGGACCTCTCAGGGAGAAGGCACACAAAGATACATCATATTAGGGGAAATGGTTTGCAAAAATGCATGCTGTTGGCAAATTTGTTTAAAAAGGTGTGTATTAAGAGAAACTGTGTCCTCCCTTAAAGAGGGCATGTGTTGCAGTGAGACCTGGCAACCAAACCCTTGTGTGTGGGTACGATTGGATAGCCACAACACCCGGTTGGTAGGTCCCTTGATGCTGGGTTCAATCTGATCAATGGGATGCTAGTCAAAATGGATCAAGGGACCTATATATGCCAATGCACGTGACCCTGAGCTTTCTCTCTTGGTCAGTACATCGGAACACCCGCCCACCTCTCCCTAGATTTAGGGCTTGCGTGCTTGACCTTGCTATGCCGTCGTGTGTTGTCTGTCATTGGGACAGGGGCATGGCAGGAATTTCCCCACTTGGCTGATAGGCTGGTGCCATTTGGGTTTCGTCTGCCGCATAGCAAATCGTCACAACTTGTAAGGTTGCGGATAGGCTCTGGTTCAGGTGATAGGGATGCGGGAACGCTCTCGCCATCCCTATGTGAAGGGGTATTCCGTTAAAGGAATCCAGGGACTTAATGGTTTGGTCAACCCTGCGAGGGGTTGTACCTGTGCCAGAGTCCAGGGGTCCAGGAGTCCAGGGGAACATCTGGGTGGTGGACATAGCATCTCCCCAACTTTCTGCCATTTCAGGTGTTCACCTTTGGCTGACCTATGATGGAGCTCTGGTGAACCACGGTGCAGGGAGCTAGTTGAACCAGAGCCTATGCAACCACTCACTTGCTGTAATCAATAAAGTTGTGGCCTAAATTCTGCCAAAAACCAAACCAAAATTTGAGTCTTCTCTGAATTTATTGAAGGGGGAGGTTTAAAGGTCTTCACACGCAACACATAAAAACATGTAGATTATTGTGCAGACTTTAAAAAAAGAAAGAAAATGGGATAAACAGAATTCAAGACTGGAAAAATGAGAAACAGAGAGAAACAAAAAATGGCACATTTGTTCATCATTGCTGAGGAAGTACTTTATCCACATCTAGAGCTCTGAACCTTTGAATTTTGAGGCAAGTCTCTCTGCAGTTGAGAAGTCCTGCAAAAACTCAAGATATCATTTAAAATGTGAAACGAAGTGACATTAGCCAGAGATTTATTATCAACAAAGGCATCAAGTAGGGAGCATTTCATTAAATCAGATTTAAACATATTGTCACAACGAGATGCCTGTGTAATTTGCTCTGTAAAAACATGAATCCCGCAGGTTGCCATGAATTATTTGTTAAGTTATAAACAGTAAACATCCCTTTCAACATTATTTGCTCATTATCATTAGGCGTTCTTTAATCAGTTTCTGATTTGGGAAGTTTCCTCAGCTAGAGAGAAACTTGCTTCATCCGACAAACCAGAGTGTCTTTTGTTGTTCAAGTACATTTGATTGGGACAAATAAATACTTAATTGGAAGAATTGCTTGGGGCCAGATGGATTTCTTCAGGCTACCTACCGGGGAAGCATAAAGAAACAAGTTGATATGGCTGAAGGAATCTAAATGCTGGCATTCAGCAATGAATTCTTGCTATGTCTTCCTAAAGAGAAGGCAAAACCCCCAACCCATTGTCCAACCCAATGGGTCAAGGCTAGCTATCCAAATTCATCAGGTGCTTATCTTGCAATAGAATGAGCAAATGGTTGTTCTCATGCACAATGGTTTGGAGAATTTTTTAAAAAATAAGGTTGTTATGGGTTTTTGTTTTAGTATTGTATGCATTTTAGGTCTTCCCAGGTTGCCCCAATGAAGGAATTTCTTAACTGTGAAACATTTTGAGCACAATAAAACATTATGACACTTAGATAACTTATTCTGCCCCCCCCCCCATTTGTTTAACATGCATCCCCCTTGCCAACCAAGTTCATCTCATACCACACTGATATATAATTCCATTTTTTTATTTTTTAAAAATGTAACAAACACCTACAGGACTTGATCTCCTTCTGCAGGGCCTGTAAGACAGAGCTATTCCGCCTGGCCTTCAATTTCAATTAGCCTGATCCTCTATTCCCTTTCCCCTTTCCTCTTCTATGAAGAAACCCTTTCTGGGACCCCACATTTAAATTCTTCCCTGGTTTCCTTGCTGGCCCTAGTTAGCCCTGGTGATCATTCGATGTCTACTGACTGGGTTTTTCCCACCAAAAAAATGACCCCTGAATTTTTGAACTTTATTGATATTGATGCTGCATTTTATGTTGTATTCTATGCTTTTTATGCTGTTTTAAGTCACATTTTAATCAATGTTTTATATTTGCTATTAGCCACCCTGAGCCCAGTTTTTAAACTGGGAAGGGCAGGGCATAAAAAATTATTATTATTATTATTATTATTATTATTATTATTATTATTATTATTATTTTGAAGTGCATTTTCTTTCAAAAATATGAATTTCTAAGGGATGTATCCAATGAAACTGTCCCCTTAGCTCAGCAGCAGAACCTCCTCTCCTCTTTCTTGTGCCCTCATCCCCCCAGGGGAAAAACCCCTGCTCTAGAGGGTTGTTGGAAGCCCCAGAAAAGATTTAGAATGCATGGTGCTGAGAAGAGGAAGAGGAAATGCCACAGCTAATGCAATGATGTCAATGTCATTGGCTATAACCCTAGATGCATTTTCTCCCAAAATAAAGAATTTTGAAAATACGGGTTTGTTTTTTTTAAAATAATAATCCAAGTACTGTACTGGTACATTTGGGAAACACAAAAGCTGGTGGATAGCGAAGTTCGAGGCCACACACTAATTTGGGAGGTGCCAACCAGGTTCACTGGTATTCTGTTCATAAATTCCTCAAGCCTAGGAATGGGCTCTTAAGGAAACTGGCTGGCCTCAAGGTGGTGCCTGTAAGAACAAAACTACTACTTGATTAACATCATTAGCATGCAAAGGAGATGTGATACCCACTCAGTCTCTTCATATATCCATTAGCAGTCAGTGAAAGAATTGGAAGCCACACACCTGCAAGTTTTGAACAGTGTGGCCTGATCATTCGCACAGAAATAATAGTAGCGCCAGCAGCAGCAGCAGCAGCACATGCCTTACTGATCTGCTTCTTCCAGCTGTGCCTGGAGCAATCATAGAATCATAGACTTGTGAAGGTGGAAGGGACGCCGAGAGTCATCTAGTCCAGGGGTGGCCAACACCTAAGAAACTGCGATCTACTCACAGAGTTAAAAACTGGCAGTGATCTACCCTCTTTTGGGGGGTTCAGGTCAAATTTGTTGAGCTTTTTTTTTAGGAAGGAGGAAGGCCCATTTTTGGGCGGTTCGGGTAAAAGTTGTTGAGTTTTTTCAGGGAGGAGGTAAAATGTTGAGCTTTTTTTAAGGGGAGCCACAGTATTGTTCAGCTTCTTTGGGGGGGAGCCAATGATCTACCAGTGATCTACCGCAGACACCCAGTGATCTACCGGTAGATCATGATCTACCTGTTGGACATGCCTGATTCTAGTCCAAACCCCTGCAATGCAAGAATCTCAACTAAAGCATCCATGGCAGATGACCAACCAACCTCTGCTTAAAAACCTCCAAGGAAAGAGAGTCTACAACCTCCCGAGGGAGACTGTTCCACTGTCGAACAGCTCTTACTGTCAGAAAGTTCTTCCTGGTGTTTAGTCAGAATCTCCTTTCTTGTAACTTGAAGCCATTGGTTCGGGTCCTACCCTCCAGAGCAGGAGAAAGCAAGCTTGCTCCATCTTCCAGGAGAAGCCCTTAAGATATTTGAAAATGGCTCCCCGCAGTCTCCTCTTTCCCCGGCTAAACATACCCAACTCTTTCAACTGTTTCTCATGAGACTTGGTTTCCGGACCCTCGGTCATCTTGGTTGCCCTCCTCTGCAGCTTTCGAATGATAAATGGAGCTGATGGTGAATGTGAGGTGTGTTGGGGCAGAGTCAAAAGGTAGCCTCCCTTCCTGCTTGTTCCTTTCAAATGATGCAGGTGAGATGACAGGAAGTGTTACCTGTCTTGGGAAACACGGGGGCCTCCACTCTAGTCCAGAATCTGAAACATCTCATCTACATATTTGATGGGAATCGAAACTAAGTCCAAAATACTGTACCTGAAAGGGCAGAGAAGTCTGGTACCTGGCTAAGGTTTCTTTCATTATACCACATAGCCAGTTAATCAAGATTTGAATGAACATCAAGCTGTAGCTTTCACTCTCTCTGTTTATTAGCTTTCATTATGAGCAAAGCTAAGGTGCAATTGTTAACAAGATGGATTATGCTGTAAAGATCTCTCTCTCTCTCTCTCTCTCTCTCTCTCTCTCTCTCTCTCTCTCTCTCTCTCTCTCTCTCTCTCTTCACACATCACCCCTTCATAAGTTTAGTTATTAAACTGTACCACGGTGATGTATTATGTAAAGGGGGTTTAAAATGTAAGGTGACAATGACCTTCCCCTTAATTAGATGTGATGGAAATAAAGGTGAGGACAATGATGATGAAGCTGTGCTGCGAACTATAAATCATCCGCAACCCTGGCAGACAGGACACAGCTACCAAAATAACTTTGCAATTCATAGGTTAAATGAGTGTTCCGATGAGGTGCACATCATAATTATTTATCTGTTGTGTATTGGTGCATATTTACTATACAGTTGCTATCCCTTATCAGAGAATCAGCTTTGAAACAGGATTCATGGTTAAAAGTAGGGGCTGTCCAGTGAAGCGTTTTCTTCTGCATTAGCTCCATTGGAATGAATGGGAGCTGTGCTGTGCTCTTGAACATATGCTTTTTTTAAAAAAAAATCTGTGCTGTGCTCTTGAAGGTTTGTTTTAAAATTTCTGATAGTCACAAGCAGGGATTTAAGAAGACATTGATTTTTGTTTTGACACACGTAGTGTCGTTTCTGTTCTGCTGCAGTTCAGCTGACAACGGAGAACTTGTTATTGTTTCCCTCTGACCACTGTGGGGAAATTTCACGTAATTAATTAATTACATTTTTTATTACCTTATCCCAGATATCTGCCTGGGGAGAATGAGTCCTGCAACATCCAATGGCCCTCAACTACACTCCTTCGGCATTTTGGATTGCTCTCATTGTATCAACTTCATATGTCTAAGAGTTACCATCCTATTCAATTTCTGATGATAGCCAATCAGCTTTTGAAGGTGTGGTGTTTTTTTGAGGGGGGGGGGGACATACCACCAACATCAAGCATTTTTAAAAGATGCCTTGATTTCAGTGGAAGTTCAGCGCTGTCTTTCATCTATCTCAGTCAAATAAAAGGCTCAAATAAAAGTGCTTAACTTTGGCTGGGGTTTAGTGTTCTTTGTTTTCAACAAGCTGTGCTCTTAAAAATGCAAGAGATTGGAGCCTCCAACAACAACAAAAACATGTGAAAGTCAAATCAATTTGACTGGATCATTTTGAAAGCAGTTTTTAGCTTAGTTTATTACCATTTTAATACTTTTTTTCCATGCTTGGTGCTAATCAAGCATGACAAATAGGCTCACCTCTGAACACACTTGGCACTAATAATGCCATAAAATAGCCCTCCTTAATTGTTACCTCAGGCCACAGTCATCAAGCAGGCCCATAAAAAGGAACCCATGACAGCTTTCACTTCTGCAGGATTTATAAAGGAGGTTACCCTATTAGTAGAAACCTTATTAAACAAAAGAAGTAATATAATGGATTTTCTTTTCCTTCTTGCAATAACCTTGCACACAAAACCTAAATACTGCCGTGTTGCCACTACCAATACTTTGCCCTCCAAAAGAATGAAGGAAGCGGCAGGATGGCAGTCAAGTGAGCTTCTGCGCCGATGTCTTTTTATTGCAAGGTGAATAGTTCAGATCTATAGGTCATTGTGATGACTTTGCTGCCCTCCTCACCTTCCACAGAGTAGGGGCTGGCTCACATACACCCCCAGCCGACAATACTCTTTCCACAGTAGTGAAGAGGGCATGATTCTCCTCCCACCATGTACCTAAGGGAGCATGTGAGGTGGCAGTTCCCACTGACGTACAATTTGTGCCCTACTTCTTTCCTGAAAAAGGAGAGATTTGTGAATGCTTCAGGTGTTGCACCTGCCCCAAATGACCAAGACTTGGTCTCAGATGGCAGATATGATTGCTCAGCTGTAGCTGACAGACAGAACAGTGTTGTTGTTTAGTTGTTTAGTCGTGTCCGACTCTTCGTGACCCCATGGACCAGAGCACGCCAGGCACTCCTGTCTTGCACTGCCTCCCGCAGTTTGGTCAAACTCATGTTCGTAGCTTTGAGAACACTGTCCAACCATCTCATCCTCTGTTGTCCCCTTCTCCTAGTGCCCTCAATCTTTCCCAACATCAGGGTCTTTTCCAGGGAGTCTTCTCTTCTCATGAGGTGGCCAAAGTATTGGAGCCTCAGCTTCAGGATCTGTCCTTCCAGTGAGCACTCAGGGCTGATTTCCTTCAGAATGGATAGGTTTGATCTTCTTGCAGTCCATGGGACTCTCAAGAGTCTCCTCCAGCACCATAATTCAAAAGCATCAGTTCAGAACAGTAGACACACCTTAATGTGAAATGCCCCCAAAGCCATCCTATTTTTGTATGGTTCAGCTCCAGCTAGTGCTGCCAATGACCACAGAGAGTATTGTGATCTGTTTTGAAGTGAGCCGGTGCAAATGCTGTCCAGTAAAGGCCGGATAAGAAAGCTGGTAGACCCTGTTGGGTGAAATTATCATTGCCACTTCGGGATGTGTCATTATTGTGATAGGACAGACTGCTTATTGACAACTATTAATCCATGGTTATTTGTTTGATCCAGCCACTGCCTAGTTTCTGGCCTTTTATATTGGTGTAATATTACACAGTGGGTGATTGCTTCAGAGCTACAGGAAAACTTGAAAGTTAATGGGACCACTTGTGGGATGGAATATTGGGGCAGACAAGTCACAACAGTTCCCAGAGTGTCCACATGGAGGACCACATGGAGGAACACCTGACCAGGTCAGTTTCCTGTTCCTCCACACATGCAAATGAGATGGGAAAGGTGGCAGATAAATTCACTGGCCAGTAGCCATTTCCATCTCTTGGACCACACACTTCAGAGAAGCAACATCTTAGCGTTGGAGTCTCTCTCGGCTTCCAGCTCTCTCGGCTCTCCAGCCGAGAGAGAGACCAAATGGAGCCTTACTTTACTAAGTAGTCTCCACATGTACATAAATGTAACTTTTTCTAAGCAAGCCTGCCTTTCTGAGATTATGCTGTCAGCTCAGGATGTCATGTGAGTAAACTCTATCTTATTTTAAGACTATTGTGTTGTGTATTTCTTTTTAGAGGGATAAAGGGGATTTCCCAGGAAGTATAATATTGTTGTAGAGGTTTTAACAAACCTAAACACACACTTTTGCTGCGCACAAAAGGGGAATGTCACTCTGCTGATATTGGAAGCTTGATAACACAAGCTTGGATAGGATCTATCTAATAATATATCCTAATCCACATCCCTAACATTCCCACAAAACTGACCCTTTCCATATCTAGTTTTCCAGCAAGGTATGGGGCTGCAGGCAACATTGGCCAATGAACCATTGCTTCAGAATGAAAAGAGTACTACTGTTCCTCAGGTGTTGGTGTGCTGCTTTCAGCCACACTCCAGCTAACAAGCAACCTTTAGATCAGTGTTTCCCAACCAGTGTGCCTCCAGATGTTTTGGGACTACAACTCCCATCATTCCTGACCACTGGCCTTGCTAGCTAGGGATGATGGGAGTTGTAGTCCCAAAACATCTGGAGGCACATTGGTTGGGAAACACTGCTTTAGATCACTCATACCACATGTAACACCTAGATCAGGGCTGGCCCACCCATGAGGCAAGGTGAGGCAACTGCCTCAGGCAGCAGATCCTTATGCACAGTAGATCTTTATTCCCTCCTTGTTCCTGATGCAAATCATTACTCATCCCTTCTTCCCTGGCAGGGAGGTGGGGTGGCCTTTTTTGCTTCACCTCAGGTGGGTGGCGCAGTGGTCTAAACTACTGAGCCTCTTGGGCTTGTCGATCAGAAGGTGGGTGGCTCAAATCCGTGTGGTGGGGTGAGCTCCCGTTGCTCTGCCCCAACTCCTGCCAACCTATCAGTTCGAAAGCATGCCAGTGCAAATAGATAAATAGGTACTGTTGCGGCGGGAAGGTAAACGGCTTTACTGTGCGCTCTGGCTTCCATCACGGTGTCCCGTTGCGGCAAAAGCAGTTTAGTCCTGCTGGTCACATGACCTGAAAAACTGTCTGTGGACAAACACCAGGTCCCTCACCCCGAAGCAAGATGAGTGCCACAACCCCATAGTCACCTTTGTCTGGACTTAACTGTCCAGGGGTCCTTCACCTTTTTTACCTTTCACCTCAGGTGCCAAAATACCTTGAGCTGGTCCTGACCCAGCTCCTAAGTGCTCTGCACACTTGACCAACTTTCTAGTCTCACACTGAATGCGTGACGGGCCATCTTTGTTTTCCTCTGCTGAGCTTTGCAGTACTTTTCTGCCATATACTCATGCTGAGAGGGGAAAAGTAAGCTTTTTCGGCTGACAGCTTAGTTCGCTGCCTGAATCAGATCTCAAATCTGTCATAAGGATCTGAATATTTTATGATTATTGCCACCCAGTGGCCAAAAGGAAGAAAAGTTTGCTTAACAAAGCGAGATTGATCATATCCTTGGAACTTGAAGACCCTTCTCCAAGATGGATGCCAGGTTGTGAACTGAGACAAAAATAATCCCTATTTAGTCGCCTTGCATCTCTGGTGGGGCTTCTTCTTTTATGTATCTCAATGCAGTTTGGTGTTTTGCTTTCCCCGAACATCTGGTTTGTCACAGAACAGATTATTTGTTTGTTCATTGATACAATTTAGCCCAGAACAGTGCATACCACTAATGCTTTCCCTCTCCAATAAATCCAATTTTATCGCTGTCAAAGCAACCTTCTCATTCTGATAGTGTTATTTCTGGCATCTTAACTAAAGAGAGAGTGTGTGTGGCAAGGGGGGGGGGTTGTAGGATTTTAAATGTCATTTCTGAACATAAACTGCAGAAATTGACTGAAGTTTTTAATTCTACATTTTAACGATACGGATTGCAAGGTCTTGCTTCTTGAACTATGAAGAGGGGACAGACTCTCGAGGATTTAAAAAAAAACATATATTATGGTGCTTAGAAGTTCTCCTTTCCTAGGGTTACAGCGCTGACAAGATGGAGAGGATGCTGGCATGTCGCTGGTTTCCAGAATACATGAAATGCAAATACCTGCTATGAATAATTTATCGTTTACTATCATATCTAGAAAATTGCATTATATGCATTTCAATGACAGATCCAGCCAACTGAGCACTTGATAAACTCTGTTTCTCTGCTGCCCCCCCCCCCCAGTGTATCAGTGGCTGGGATTTGGGAGGAAATTCTGACTGCTCCCTTCTAAGTTGCTTTGCTTATTATATTTATGCCCCTGAAAAGCTCTGGGAAGCACATATGATTCTCAGATGATCTCTCAACCAAGCAACCTATAGAGCCGGAAGCTCTTTAAGTTCAGTAGTAAAACTGTGTTGGCTGCATTCTGAGTGCCTTCCTCCTTCTTAGCCTTGCTTGCTTGTTCTGTAGTCGCCAAGCAAGGAAGCACAAAGAAGAGGGAGGAAAAGGAACAGGTTTCTCCCTCTGGTATGTGGTATGGATGGATCCCATTTGCGAATGGCAAATGAATGGACAGCGGTGATTGGAGTGGTGGGCCCACAGTGCAGTTTTTCCCAAGAGTCTGGAGCCAACCCTGGTCAGTGCTACATGAAATGGATCACCAGTGTAGGAGGAACTATAAGGAAAAGCTGACTTGGGATTTGGATGGAACGTGGTGACAAGAGAAGGGCCCTCCATGACACATTCTCTGGCTTCTGGCGTTTCAAACTTCTCCGGCCATACCTGAAGGAGCGTCTCCACCCCCATCGTTCTGCCCGGACACTGAGGTCCAGCTCTGAGGGCCTTCTGGCGATTCCTTCACTGTGAGAAGTGAGGTTACAGGGAACCAGGCAGAGGGCCTTTTTGGTAGTTGCGCCCACCCTGTGGAACACCCTCCCATAAGATGTCAAAGAAATAAACAACTATCTGACTTCTAGAAGACATCTGAAGGCAGCCCTGTTTAGGGAAGCTTTTAATGTTTGATCTTTTACCGTGTTTTAAATGTTCTGTTGGGAGCTGCCCAGAGTGGCTGGGGAAACCCAGCCAGATGGGTGGGGTATAAATAAATTACTACTACTACTACTACTACTACTACTTATGATGATGATGATGATGATGATGCAAGGATTTGCTTTCCTAGAATTGACCAAAGCAATCCCTTGCCAATGAGCACATTTGTTCTGCTCTGCACGCCAAATGGATATGAAAAAAGTATTTCGCGTGTTGACATTTTCTGGTTCTAATTTATTCAGTTGACAAAGAAAATACGATAAAGGAACTAGGCAAGGATTCATCGCTTTGTAAACAATGAGATAATAACTGGAATATTGTAAGCCAATTGTCTGCGCCCAGCCATGTTTCTAAACACAGTCTACTTTCTTTCTTTCTTTAAACTGGGCTGTCAACTGCATTTGCCTTTGTTTTAAAAATTCCTTTACGCAGCTGAATTCTGGGTTTGGCAGAGCTAAGGAAACCCACACCAGGAAGAGATGGCCAGTCACCCTTCTTGTAATCACCTTGGTAACTTCAGGCAGGACTGAAGAATGAAACCCTTTCAACACATTGGCCTCTAACTTGAGGTACATTCAGCTAGGTGTAACACCAAGAAGATCCAAGCAACAGCAACAATTAGCTATTTGGTAAATGTGATCAGCATCAATACTTTATTTGGGGCTATTAATGTGCTGCTCATTGGTTGATTGGTATCAGGAATCTCAGGCAGAGCACTCATTTGATGCTGTACTGTTTTTAATATTCGGTTGGGAGCTGCCCAGAGTGGCTGGGGAAACCCAGCCAGATGGGCGGGGTATAAATAATAAATTATTATTATTAGGCATAATTAATTATTATTATTATTATTTGCATCATTTTAAATTATCATAATTTATATGATAAATAATAGTCATTAAGTGAAATCTTATTTCCCCCTTTCCGCAAATGTTCTTCACAAATAACAAATTTGTTACAAATTTGGTTTGAAAAATCAAGCTTTTGTCCCCTTATTTTGTATTGCAATATCACATTTTTTTAAAAAAATCATTCCCTTCTGCTATCTAAATAATTATATTTCATTTGATCAGGTCTGATGTTTTATGAATATAGCTCAGCAACACAGTCTGACTTCTATGATCATTTAAATCAGGCTGCGTTGCTGAGCTATATTCATAGTTTTTTATTTTTCAAATAAACTTTCTATTTCAGACAGAGACAAAATATTAAGGGCATAATATTGCAATCGTCCAACTGCATGGAGGTGATTTTTATTTATTTACAATAAAGAGGTATATAAATTTTATGAAATAAATAAATTAAGCACATTTAAGTCTCGTGGGTTTCAGTGGAAGCGTTCGGCACTTAAATCTCTCCCGCTGACATCAGACCAGTTTAGATGGACTGTGTCCTAGAAATGTTGTAAAAGTAGAAGAAGAAAGATATAAACATTCAATCACCCTGTCACTGAGGAACATGGAAATAAGTGTCAGTATATATTTAAATGCTTACTTTCACCTTTTAAAAAGAACCCTGTCGTTTCCAACCCTTCCAAGTGTCAGGAAAATTAATCTATGTCAACGAACATATGCTTTTTGGTATTTCAAACAAAATCTGATGTTGCGCTAGTCCTTTGCCTTGTTAGCTCTTACACTTGAGCTTCCAGACAGGTTATTCCTTTCTGCGGTGCACAAAAAGGGCATACATAATGCTTTTCTCACCCACAGAATGAATTTAGTTAGCGCTCATCCCCAGCTGAGTGGGGCCAGGTCCATTTCCATTGTTGACTTGACAAACAGGGAATGTCCTTCGTTTTTCAGCATTTGACCTTGTCTAATTATGGAGAATTGGTGCAGCTGTTACAGCTTCACTGAATGTTAAAACCCAATAATCTCTCTCTCTCTCTCTCCTTTAAAAAAACAACAACCCCACAGCAGTAACTTTGGAGCTGCCATCATAAAACTCTGTTTTGAAGACTTCATCAGCATGCGTGGTACCTGCCTTTGGTTGATGCTATTTAGTTCAATTAACTTGCTTTGACAGTGCATTTTGGCAGACAGGAAGCATTCCCCACTGTTTCATGTCTGGCTTTCTTTCACACCTACTTTACAAATCTCTGGATGGTTTCAAGAGAGCCACTTTAGAAATGGCAAGATAAAAATCATCTGGAGATAATTGATCTATTCTAAAGTTATAAACAAACACTGATATGAAAGAAAAAATGAGCAAAAGCCAGGAGGGGAGGTAAACAGCTTGCAAGAACATTTGCTCCCTTCTTACACGGATTATTTGCTGCTGGAGATTATTTCATACAAAGTGATCTTAAAATCAGCAGAGTGAATGGCATATAGGATGAATTTTAATATGGGGATTTTGATTTGGGCCCACAATTCCATTCTAAATGCCACTTGTCATTTTGGTATTGGGTTCAGAATAAATTCTGGCTTTCATTGTTAAATACGGTAAACCAAAATTCGGAGCCATGGCGGGCTATTACCTTTTTTTAAAATTGACCCCTCATCAAGTTTTGTTAGGTTCCTCCACCTGACACAAAAAGCTCCTGAAATATCAATAAGGTTTCACACACACCCCAGCCTTCCCAAGCCTCGCCAGGTATCGGTTGTGACCTGTTTTGTGACCCTTTGTGAAGCCGCATTGGCAATTGTATTTCCAGCTCTTAACCAGCTATAAAATACAAACATGATACTGCAAGATACCATAGTTCCTCCTGGAAATGCTGTCATGCAATATCTTGAGATTTTATAGCTTAAAATAATCTGAAAATTTTCTAGGAGACATGGATCCAGTGGGTTGGATTCATCTAATGCCGGCATCCCCAAACTTCGGCCCTCCAGATGTTTTGGACTACAATTCCCATCATCCCTGACCACTAATCCTGTTAGCTAGGGATCATGGGAGTTGTAGGCCAAAACATCTGGAGGGCCGCAGTTTGGGGATGCCTGATCTAATGGGTCCTGCTAGCAGAGGTTCTGCACCAACCACTCAAGCACTTTGCTAGGCTTCTTTTTCATAACCTTAAGTGGTAGAGTGAAGTCCAAACCAAGATACAGTTGCGGGAGGGGAACCCTGTATTTTTGGGTTCTGCTATAGCTCTACTTTATATCGGTGGATGTTCTACAAGTCCATACATTTTAATTGCCCCTTCCCTCAAGTTGATGGGCATTGCCATTCAAATGGTATGCATGCACCATGTCATGTGATAGATTATGAGGGGCAGGGCTTACCTGCCCCCCACTTATTTTATTCAAGTTAGCACCCCTGTGATGGACTTTGTTCTGATTCAGCAGGTAGACAGTGGGTTTTCCGGGGAAAGCATCAGGAAGAAGAAGAAGAGTTTGGATTTGATATCCCGCTTTATCACTACCTGAAGGAGTCTCAAAGCGGCTAACATTCTCCTTTCCCTTCCTCCCCCACAACAAACACTCTGTGAGGTGAGTGAGGCTGAGAGACTTCAGAGAAGTGTGACTAGCCCAAGGTCACCCAGCAGCTGCATGTGGAGGAGCGGGGAAGCGAACCCGGTCCCCCAGATTACGAGTCTACCGCACTTAAACACTGCACCACACTGGCAGGACAAAAACAAACAAACAAAAAAACGCTCAGACCCGTACCCACAAATCACAGACCACTGCCTACAAATTGTGTCACAAACCGAAGCTCTGGATGAGCTCTTAGTGTTCATTCATGCACAATAGGTTCTTCACATTTGATCACCATATTCCTGTTTGACTTAATAAATATTTAGTGGACATAATTAGAGTTAGTTACAGTTGGAAATGCTAAAAAGCGTCCCTAATTTATTTTTATATTCATATTGATTTTCCAATATAGTTCCAATAGCAGCTTCATTATAACAATAGCAATTTTATCCAATTAATACAATTATTAATGCCAATTATTCCAATGTCAAATTATACAATTTAATCAAACTGGCCACCCCGCTCGCTAGATTTGATGACTTCATTCTTCTACATTTTTTTCTGTGTTTCAAAATCTTAATAATTTCCATTCCATTCCATTCTGATAAAATAATCCCTTATATAACAGCTACAATCTTGCAATTTCATTTGTGTTGGTATATTAGGTAAAAGTTTCAAGTGAGGAACTCTAACTGTAATCCTTATTCTTTCCTGTTTGTGACAGCCCCCCCCCCTGATGTTTTCCCATCCATATATGGTGTTATATCCTTAATTTCTACAACTGTTGATGGTTCCAGTCATGTCTTGGGGAGGTGGTTATCTCACATTTTCCAAAAGTCACTGCATCACTTCATCTCATGATTTGGCTTCCAGTAAACAAGCCATCTTCACCATATTTTCAGCATAGGAAGAATGCTCTGAATCCAGACTGCAGATAATTCACCCAAAAGCTTCTATTCCCGCAACTGGTAGAATCCTTTCTTCCCTGCCACTCATTTATGGCCAATTTTCCTTATCTAAAACATATTCCTTTGTGGATAACGGAGGAGTATTTTGTTCCATATTTTCAAAGTGTAGCATCCCCCCCCCTCACTCTCAGTTCCTTCCTCTCACACACGTAGTTCTGATTTCGTTAAACTCCATATTTATATTCCAATTTATTCCTTCCTCAATTGTGTGTGTGTGTGTGTGTGTGTGTGTGTATATATATATATATATATATATATATATATATATATATATATATATATATATATATATATGCATTCTGGGGAGGGTTGCCATATCATAAATGTAGAAAAAAACTTTGATATAAGCAAATTGTGGGCTCTCCTCCCCCTATCGTCTTTTTCACCGAATGAAATCTGCTCTCAATCCAAACCTTTTAAATCCTCATAGCTGGGGTCATTTCCGCAGTTTCTTATCTTATCATCTCTAGCATGCGCCTGTAGTTGACTCCAAACAACAACAACAACCAATTATCATGATAACCTGTGCTTCCAGGAATGGGATCAGGGGTGTGGGGTGTGTGTCATGGCAGCTGGAGTGCTCCATGCACCCAGTGCCTTTGCCTGCCCTCACATTCCATGGGGAAGCAAGTGCCAGACTGCCAGGCAAACTGCGGGTTGGAGCCAGGATCCTCTTCCAACTTAAAATGCAATTCCTCCATCTTCTGATTATCTCTGTCTCTCTCCATGGTGTTGGGAGAGGCATCCATTCCCTGGTGCACAAGAAATAGGAAGCCACATCCCTGATTTATCTTATCGAAGTAGAGGGGTTGGTTGTTGTTGTTTTGGCAGCATTGCTTTCATTCACCACCTGTATCAGATTGCCCTGACTTGTGAACACCCTCCTGGAAGTATTGTATAAAAAGCAGGGTGTCACACACAAACGGAAAGGGGCACAGTTCAAAGGATTATAAACCAGCTACTCTGGGTTTAGAAGTGCTTGGCTAATATCCTCTCAGTGTATTTGATCATTTCTTAGGTGCTAGCTGCACACCACAGGGGTCAGGAATAGCAGGCGCTGTACTTGTTTAGCTGAGATCTAAGCTCTCTCAACAAACCCTCTCTAAGTTTGCCTGGAAGCCTTCATAAATAATACTCTGTTGTTGAGTTGCGATTCATCTTCGGTGAGCTGAATAATCAATCTGAATGCTGGCCGTACACTGCATGTGTGCGGGCGTCTGTGTGCTCTTGTGCTGCAGATTGAATTAATCCAACTAGGAAAATGCCTTTCATATCGCAGGGGGAAACAAGAATGGCACACTGGAATGCTTGGGCTTTTCGTGATGGAATGGAATGGTTTTAGCTAACCTTAATTTAGCAAGGCCCAATTAAAAGGCAGCATTTGGGAAGGTGGATGTGTGCAATCTTTTGTTCTTGCTGATTTAAATTTTTTTTAATTGATCACTGTCATTTTCATAGGAGGAAGTAGAAGCTCTGCAAATCACTGCTACATTGTGGATCACCTGAAAGAACAGTACTATCAGGAGGATTACTTAAAGCAAGGGGTTTGTTTCTAGGGTTTCCAACTGATGGAGGGAGGCAACTGGTTGTTTTCAGGATTACCAGGTAAAGCTTTTCATGCAATCGAGATTTGTTGTCATAGAATTAAGCTGCTGTTAAGGGACAGGAGGGACCCAGGTGGCGCTGTGGGTTAAATCACAGAGTCTAGGGCTTGCTGATCAGAAGGTCGGCGGTTCGAATCCCTGTGACAGGGTGAGCTCCCATTGTTCGGTCCCAGCTCCTGCCAACCTAGCAGTTCGAAAGCACGTCAAAGTGCAAGTAGATAAATAGGTACAGCTACAGCGGGAAGGTAAACGGCGTTTCCGTGCGCTGCTCTGGTTCGCCAGAAGCAGCTTTGTCATGCTGGCCACATGACCTGGAAGCTGTCTGCGGACAAACGCTGGCTCCCTCGGCCTATAGAGCGAGATGAGTGCCGCAATCCCAGAGTCGGACACGACTGGACCTGATGGTCAGGGGCCCCTTTACCTTTTTAAGGGCACAGGAGAAGAGGGTGATACAGACTTGGCAGCCCTATCAGTTTCAGGCCCCCATTTTTTTCTGGAAGAGATGCATCTCACATTATTATAAAGTATCAAAAGTAATAATCGCAAACGCTGTTTAAATAAACAACCATTTTTGTAATCTAATCTCAGTTATATCCAACAGCAGAACTTTGAAACCTGTCTCAGCCTTCCCCACTTTCACTGAAATCTCTTGGCATTCCTTCCCCCAAATGTGAAATGGGGCTTCCCGGTATTTTGTTTTGTGCTTATAGACCCCACCTCCCAGTAAAAATGACGGGCAGCCAGTTGTGAAGACACAGTTGGGGATTATATCACATATGCTTCAGCTGTGGTGCTAGGGGATGGTGAAAAAAAAATCTTCATTTTTAAAATTCATAAATGCTTCACCCCAAGATACTAAGAAATGTGTACGCACATTCCAAATCCATATATGTTTCCCAGTTTTCCATGAGGAATCCATTACAATGGGCATTGCAATAGCATCATCTCCAGGAAATGTCACAGTTATCACCAATTTCTTGTGCAGTGGAATGCAACTTCTTACAAACCCACTATATTTAATTTTTTATTTTGTTTTTTATTGCAAAGCTGAGCATTTGTGCAGCTATTTCAAGGGTTAATTTTATTTCCATTCTGGCGAGTTTTGCTTGCCATTATTTCCTTTTCCTTTTCCTTTTCTCCCTTTTAACTGATTCATAGCATAAAATCTTCCTGGACACCTAATTATCAAGCCAGCTCGCAGTCACAGCTGTCTGCTTGGAGAACCCATTAGATGCAGCAGTTGAAGCCTCCATAATTCCCCAAACTTCCCGGTTGTGAATATTAAGAAAAGATTTTTACATGTCATATGCAATTCGGAGGTGGTGTGAATGGCGTTGGAAATGACGAGCGCTGAATGCTTGTCCATCATTCCATTCACTGGTTACAGGTGGTCTCATTTTCCACTTTCAGATATCGGCTAGCTATGACAGCAGGCACTTAATTTGCATGTTCGACAGACAACAAACGGCCCTGTGCATGTCAAAATAAGTGGTGATGCGTGACAGTTCCTACACAATACCGTCTCCTCTTTGCTTGACCTTTGACCTCTCTGCATGTCTTCCTTCACAATAAGGGGAAAAAAGATGCACTTTTCAGCTTTGGAATAAATTTGATACCAAATTGATTATTTTTCCTTTCTTCTTTTTCTATTTCTTCATCCTCCTCTCTTCTTTTAAAGTGTGCAGGCATCCCGACTTTCATCTTAAGAGCTACAAAACTCTGCCAGAAGAGCTTTAGCCTCATAAAATTTAAAAATAGGTAGGCAGCTAGGACAGGAAGCTGCCTTGTTAAAATTCATTGTAGTTAAATAGTTTGGAGGATCTTTGTAAATGCAAATGTAACCTTTAAAAGAGAGCTTAAGTCAGGTTAATATTTGATTAAAAAATAAAAATTTAAAAATATCACCTTAGGGCTTACTTGTACTTAAATGTCCAGAAATCCATATTGAGGTATGCAAAAGTTCCACCAATTGCTGCCTAATCCTAGACACACTTACTGCCTTGGGAGTAAACCCCATTGAACTCATTGGAATTGACTTTTGAATAGACAGGCATAGGAATGCATTGCTAGTATCCTGTTCACAATTAGCACCATCTGATTCATGGTTCCACATGTGAAGCAATCATTTACACACATGGCATTCCATTTTTATTTTATTATTAGTGAACATTTATGAGGGGGAGTTGAGGGGGAGGAACCTTAGAGGGTACAGCATGCCTATATTGGTGTTGAGCCCAGAGGTGAATTGCAACACCTTGGGGTGCCAGAGTTTTTAACATACTTTGACTTCTTTAGAACAAAGAAACAAACAAAAATGTAAAAATAAAAAAAATTCCTTCAGTAGCACCTTAAAGCTACTTTAAGGTGCTACTGAAGGAAAATTTTTTTATTTTTTGAATTTTTTTATTTTTACTTCGATCCAGACCAACACGGCTACTTACCTGTAACCAAAACAAAAATGTAGTTAATCTTTGTTGTGGATTTCACAGATCAGCTATCAAATCCCATGAATGAATACTCCTGCCAACTTGTGAAAATCCAAATACAGCGGCTGCTTGCTTTTCACTCTTAATGCATGATTAATATTAAGCAAAAAACAAAAAACAAAAAAACCTGACCAGATTTTAAAAGTTGCTTTCATGAAACTCATACACCTAAAATAAACTGAAAAATCAAGATTCTTTGGGCATGCAACCGTCTGTGAACAATAGATTCAAATCTTTATTATTCTATTTTGTTTGCAGACACTGAGTGGGTTGCATGGCAAGGCCCCAAGCCCACCCCATTTCTAGATAATGAAACACACGGACACCAGTATTTTGGGTTAATGGGATAAATAAGGCCACAGCTTTATTGGTTACAGATGTGAGCGGTATTGGCTTAGGCACTGGAACTGAACCGACTATATCTGACTCCTGCCCACCATGGAGGTAGTCTCATAAGAGTCAACCACCAGTAGGGGGAGCCCTGTTGATGTACAGTGGTACCTCAGTTTGTGACAGCAATCTGTTCCGCGGAGGCAGTTGTTTGCCGAAGCGGTCGCTCGCCGAAGGCATGCTTCTGCGTGTGTGCAAAGCGCCGATAGAGCTCTTCTGCGCATGTGCGAGCTGTGCAGATCACATCTGCGCATGCGCAAACTTCGCAGATCGTGTCTGCGCATCCGATGCCGCGGAACCCGAGTGTAAACAGTTCCAGGTCTGCGGCGGTCGCTCGTCGAAGTGGTCGCCAACAGAGGTGGGCGTAAACCGAGGTTTGACTGTGCATCAACTGCGAGCTCCTCCAGGGTTCCCGGTGAGGTTGTGGCATGGCCCTAGGCCATACCCGGGCTTTGGACAAGATCCACACCCCCGGAACCCTTTAACGGAATACCCTTAAAAAGGGGAGGGGCAGGTGGAGGCCACAACCTCCCCTCCCACCCACATTTACCAATGCCTAACCGCCAAACCTTGTGACGATTGCTACGAGGCAGGCGAAAACCACATGGCTGGTGCCAATTTGCCAAGTGGGAAAATTCCTATCTGGCCCCCTTGACAGGTGACCAACCATAGTCCATATCAAGGCCAAGATGGCGAACACATGAAAATAGGGCGGGAAGGTGCTACTTGTTGCCTGAGTTTGTTTGCATGTTTACTTACAAGAGCTGAGAACCAAGGCTTCTACAGCAAAAAGTTCTATAAAGCTCTTCAAGTTAGCCATGCAGGACACAGATCTAACCATCACTATCTGAGGATTTTTGGCAACGTAAAATTGTTCATGGTAACAGGGTGGTTTGCCACATCCCTATACAGAGTCACAGTCCTGTCCCCATAAAATGCCCACTTCTCTTAGGATTTGTATAGGAAATATATCTGCTTTTTTCCAGTATTTGTGGCATGAGCAGCCATTTATTCCAATCCTTACCCTCTCAGGCGGCAAGGGTAGGGGATTTTTTGTTTTTTGTTTTTTAATTCTTAGCAGGCCTTTAAGCAAAAGGTCAAAATTGAATGAGGGTGGGCAGAGGGAACAAGCAATGGAGCCACTGTCTGGAAATACGACTGATAGTAAGTGCAGGACTTGAGAAAATGTACAAGGCCTGAGGCAAAGAAACTCTGTGCTTTATGCCGTCCTATACACATACATTCCTATAATCTGGTGGACATCTCACTAGTTGCTATGCATTTTCCCACAGATGTTAGATGTGTCGTATTTTTCATTAAAAATTATAATGTGACAGCAGATTAGAACACTTTATGGTATTACAAGGCTTAAGATGCACTGGCACATCTTATACCCAGGAGTGCGATTATCCCATGGTAACACTCACCACTTTAATTCCCAGACGCACCTCTGCCTCCAAGACCTTCCTCCAAGATCCCTCCTGAGGGCCTTTATAATGGGGTGGAAGATGTGTAATTGCAGGCAGAGAATGATGAACATTACCCTTTTGCTACTCTGCCTTGCAACAGTACCTGGGGAAATATGTCCTGTTTCTAATACAGCACTTACCTTGAAGCTTCTTGGTAATTAGATATGTTCCTGTTCTTATTAAGGGGGGGGGGGTGTTACAAAGATCTAATGAATCTTTGACTATAAGAACCTAGAAAATTACATGGTACAATTTTATTTGCACCACTTCCAGCTCTGCTAAACAACTATGAATCCAATTTCAAAGGCTGACATCACTGACAAGAAAATGGTGTTTTAGAAGTAATTTCCTAGCAGTCACAGTCACTAGCATAGCTATCTTATTCTTTAGAACAGGGTTGTAGGCAACCTAAGGCCCGGGGGCCAGATGCGGCCCAATCGCCTTCTCAATCCAGCCCGTGGACGGTCCGGGAACCATCGTGTTTTTACATGAATCCAATGTGTCCTTTTATTTAAAATGCATCTCTGGGTTATTTGTTGGGCATAGGAATTCGTTCATTTTTTTCCTTCAAAATATAGTCCGGCCCACCACATGGTCTGAGGGATGGTGGACCGGCCCACGGCTGAAAAAGGTTGCTGACCCCTCCTTTAGAAAAACAGACAATTTCATGAAATGGAAAGTTCACACATCCGTACACATATCTATCAAAAATAAGGCCCGTTGAGTTCCTATTGCCCCTTGGCAAGACAAATGCCCGTGTTGTCAACCTCAGATACTGACAGCAGGCAAAGTTTTAGGTCTCTGAGATCGGGCACCTAAATACTAAGCTCCCTGTCATGTAACACAGCCTCCCGACTGAGGGCAACTTTACCACATGTGCCAAAACATTTCTTTACACTCCCTCCCAACAAAAAGAATACCCAGTTGCTCTAAGAAGCCAAATTGGAGGACGCCGGTGGCGCTGTGGTCTAAACCACTGAGCCTCTTGGGCTTGCCAATTGGAAGGTTGGAGGTTCGAATCCCCACAACGGGGTGAGCTCCTGTTGCTCAGTCCTAGCTCCTGCCAACCTAGCAGTTCGAAAGCACGCCAAAAAGTGCAAGTAGATAAATAGGTACCGCTCCGGCGGGAAGGTAAATGGGATTTCTGTGTGATGCTCTGGTTTTGATGTTCCGTCGCGCCAGAAGCGGCTTAGTCATGCTGGCCACATGACCCAGAAAAACTGTCTGTGGACAAACGCCAGCTCCCTTGGCCTGTAAAGCGAGATGAGCGGTGCAACTCCAAAGTTGTTTGTGACTGCACTTAACTGTCAGGGGTCCTTTACCTTTACCTTTTTACCAGTGTCGAAGCAACTTGGTGCAGTTTGACTGTTAGCATAATATCCTGCTTTGTGGTGAGGTAAAGTTCAGAGGTGGAGGCTTCAAGACTTTGACCACCTCATGAGAAGAGAAGACTCCTTGGAAAAGACCCTGATGTTGGGAAAGATGGAGGGCACAAGGGGAAGGGGACGACAGAGGACGAGATGGTTGGATAGTGTTCTCGAAGCTACCCACATGAGTTTGAGCAAGCTGAGGGAGGCAGTAGAAGACAGGAATGCCTGGCATGCTCTGGTCCATGGGGTCACGAAGAGTCGGACCTGACTAAATGACAAAACAAGAACAAGGTTCAGTGGGGAGGAGCAAGGAGTCAAGGCTCAAGCTGCATGCAGGGCTGGGCTTTGCTGTTGCTTCAGCACTAGTTGGTACCTGCAGTTGCACCTCAGTTTTTAGTTCCACGTGTGCTGGAAGATTGATGCTTCTTCAGTTCCAGTAATCTCCTACTGTGCTGCAATGGGAAAGCCTCTGGTCTCAATGCATGTTGAATTCTCTGAGTCTGAAGATGGCTATGCTACATACTGGGGTTGGAAAGCCCTGGTCCCACACAGTAGGACATGTCATTTTATGAAATGAAACTTTTTGCAAATTGCTTCAGTGAGGGGGTCTTAAAAATATGCTTTTGGGTGTAAGGAATTTGAACCTGCTTTTTTTGTGATTGGCCAACATTTAGCTTGCCCTCCCGGTTCTCTCCTACCTCTCCTCCTCAGGAGTGGCAGTGGCAGCAGCAGCGCGGCAAACTCGGGGCTCCCCTCTTTTTCCCCCTTCCTCTTTCTCTCTCCTCCTTCTCCTCTCCTCCTTCTTCCTGCATCGGCTCCGGGTTTTTTACTGACCCCAGAGGGCTGGTGGGCAGTCAGCCGGGTGCTCTCGCTCCTGGCTCGATTTGCGTTGCGGGGGTGTGTCAGCGGTTCCCCCGGTTGACGCGCCAGGCGTCCCCAGTTCCCCCTCAGCAGCGGCAGTCTCAGCAGCCCAGAGCCAGCCTGGTAGTGCAGTTGGCTCTGGCTGGCTTTAGGAGCTGCTCGCTGCCATGGCACCCGCCATGTTGCCTCGCCGGAGGTCCCCTTATGATGTGTCTTGTGCCATTGAACCAATCACGCAACATTCATTCCCTACTAATAAATCTACAACACTTAAAATATAAATCTGGGGACATAAAATGAAACCCAGGGACATTCCGGGGACGGATTTTGTTCGGGGACAGATTTGTAAATCCTGTACATCTGGCAACCATACATCAAATGACATAAGGGCCACAAAGTGGTTTGTGCATTCACAGAGATGTTAGAGATAAAATATTTAAGCTGGGTGTAGGTTGATCCATTCAGTTGACATTTTCCCCCCTTTATTCTCCAACAAAAATTTTATTGTTAAATTGCTTTGAGGTGTTTCATAGAAAGCAATTCACAAATGAAATTAATGCGTACAAACTGTAGGCAAAACAGCCATTCCATGCAATCAAAAGCCTTTTAGGCACCAAGCATAAAAATGGAGAGATACTTTTTATGTGTGTTGCTATGGATAATAAGGCTGAGGAGACACCAGATGGGCAGCATGGACCCATTGCTGTACATATAAGCAACCAACATATGACAGAAATAGATAGACTAGTCTATTATCTGCAGATGTACAGGGCCCCACTCAGCAGAATGCGCAGAAGACCCTCCCCCCCTGCATCAAAACTGGTGTGCCATGTTTTTAAGTACAGTAAATATAGTAGTATTTTCCATCTAAAGAGCTCTCACACATCATACCATGAGTTCAGAAGCTAAAATTACCCAACTACACCACTGATGGCATCTCAATGAATACTCTGGTCTGCCAGCTTCATGCATAGCTGCCAAGTCTCCCGTTTTCCCTGGGAAACCCCTGTTTTTCCAGCTGTCCCTAGCTGAAAAAATGGATTTTTTTGTTTCCCCCCGGGTTATTCTGGCACGGCGGCCATTTTGGAACTGGGCGGAGCATGCTCAGAAGCAGCTTTTGATGCTGCTCTGCCCAGTTCCAAAATGGCCACCGCGCTACTTCCGGTATGCTACTTTTGGTCCGGTCCCTTATTTTTCAGAGAGGAACTTGGCAGGTATGGCTTCATGAAGTTGGTGGGCAGAATTGGAGCACTGTCTGCTTTGCTCCACTGCTGAAGTGACTGGAGGGAAGAGGAGTGCATTACCTCTGAGTCTGGTACCTGCCCATTACTATCTGCTTTTGGATATTTTTTAACTTACTGCTTTATATTCATTCATTATTTCTAGACTGCTCTTTCTCCCATGGGAGCCCAGGGCAGTGGACAGGGTAATCACATAAAATTGGAGTTAAAGTTTAAAAACTTACCTAAAAATGGATTCCACAGCACAGCAGTCCATATATATATATATATATATATATATATATATATATATATATATAGTGTGTGTGTGTGTGTGTGTGTGTGTGTGTGTGTGTGTGTATACAAGATCACCATCATCTCCCCATAAAGCCCTAGTGAACAGATGTGTTAAGATGTGTTGATGCCAGAAAGTTGTCCAATTCCAATTCCAATTAGACTTTTTATTGCACTAGCCATAGGCCATGGCATCATTCAGAAGAAGAACAAACAACAACAAGAACAAAAACCCCAAACAATAACCATAAAAGTCATCGGGCACAGACATACAGTAAAACCACGGTCACGGCTACTAAAATTAGAATAGAATAGCAGAAGATTCTCAGGTAAGATGTGCCAAATTAAATATCCAAATCCCCTTTGCAGTTGACCACTATTTTGTCTAGTTCCTTCCTCCTGATCTTCTTCGCTGCCAACGCATAGAGTGCTACTTTATAAGTAACAAAGTCGTCGGTGTCACGAAGCAGCCATTTCACCCTTTCCACCCTATTCAAATGTGTTCCATTCGTAAACGGGTTTTATAAATCGGTCTCTTGGGTCTATATATAACGGGCACTGTAATAAATAATGGCATAGGTCCTCGACGCAGGGTTGTCCACACAGACAGAGTCTCTCTTCATAATGTACTTTGCTGTACCATCCATCCAACACTGCCGAGGGCATCAATTGGAATTGTATTTCTGTAAAAGCGATTCTTAGTATGGCAAGTGGGAGCTTTGTCAGGTATCTGGCTCGGGCATGCTCCGTTTTGATAAGTGGGAACCATGGTGAGCTCTTGGAAGAAGCCACCATGGTTAGGTCCCACTGTTGTCAGTGAAGGGGACAGTGCCTGCTGGATCATCCCAGTGGCCCTTTCATTTCAGCATCTTCCTCTCACAGTGGCCGTAAGTTGCCCACGAGAAGCTCAAAAGGAGGATCCAAGTGCAGCAGCACCCTCCCCTCCTGCAGTTTCCAGCAAGTGGTATTCAAAAGCATGCTGATTCTGACAGTGGAGGTACGGTATTAGGTTGACACAGTTTTTGGACACAATTTACAGTGTTAAAAAGTGGGTCTTAGAATGCTGAACGCAGGTTTCCACATGCTGTTTGCTGCCTGCTCACAGTTGCTTCTTTTCCTGACCTTCAGGTTTGGCACCTTTGCTTTTTTATAATTTTTTTAAAAATCGCCTTCTTCCAGTGGCATATGTCATAGGCCAGGCAATCTACTCCCAGTAAAATAAAACTGGCGGTGATCTACCCATTTGCACATTGCCCAAAATTGTTGAGCTTTTTTAAAAATATAAAATAATTTTTTTGGGGGGGGGGGAGAGAAACGAGAGTTGTTGAGCTTTTTTTGGGAATGGGGTGGCCACAGTTGTTGAGTTTTTGTTTTTTCGATGATCGAATACAAATAATAATAATAATAATAATAATAATAATAATAATAATAATAATTTATTATTTATACCCCGCCCATCTGGCTGGGTTTCCCCAGCCACTCTGGGCGGCTTCCAACAGAAACATTAAAATACACTAATTTCTTAAACATTAAAAGCCTCCCTAAACAGGGCTGCCTTCAGATGTCTTCTAAAAATCTGGTAGCTGTTTTCCTTTTTGACATCTGATGGGAGGGCGTTCCACAGGGCAGGCGCCACCACCGAAAAGACCCTCTGCCTGGTTCCCTGCAACTTGGCTTCTCGCAATGAGGAAACTGCAAGAAGGCCCTCGGAACTGGACCTCAGTGTCCGGGCAGAACAATGGGGGTGGAGACACTTATTTAGGTATACTGGACCGAGGCCGTTTAGGGCTTTAAAGGTCAGCACCAACACTTTGAACTGTGCTCGGAAACGTACTGCGAGCGAATGAAACATATCTTTCATAGGCAATATGATGATCTGTCATTACACTGGCAATATCATAAAGTCTAATCAGAGTGAGCAGACATCAACCTCATTTAACTGGCTGTGTTGCATCGTCCAATTTGGTGACATGGAATGGAATCACGGTTAGGGCAATGCCTTAAAAAAGCACAGTATGTTTTATTATGGATAATAATTTTCATTAAATTGCCTCCCTCTGATGTGGCTCAGTTTCTAAGGGCTACAGGCAAGGGGTTATCAAATGGATTTCACACCTTCTTTTTTTGGAATAGAAAATTATCCCAGTCCTAGATCAGTCCAGCTGAATTTCCTACAAATATCCCAATTTTACATATGTCTTGCTCAGACCATGGTATATCTATGTTTCCTATATGATGCCCATTTTTACATATGTCCAACTGAGGTCATGGTCTGTCCATCAAAGAACAGGATCTCTCCAGTAACTACCTCTGGCACTGTGTCACCTCAGATTTAGGTTTCATCTGGTGCTTATCCACGGAGTCGTTGACATTGTTAGTAAACTGTTAGTGACACAGATGGAGCTTAAACGGGACTTCTGAATTTCTCAGTTGGTGACCATATGGTTGATGAAATATTTAATGATCTTCCTCTGCCTAGCCTCTAATTATAGAAAATCTGTTTAGAAAAAGACCATCATTGGCTTAAGAGAACAAAGCAAGTTCAAAGGAAAAAGAAAGCCCTTCTTGCTCTGAACTCAAACTTTAAATGAGAATGATTTCATTACTTGGAAAAATGTTATCAATGCCCACAGTTAACTCACTACTTAATTTTAACTTTAACCCTTAGATTAAAAAGCTTGTCTTCATTTTCTACCTCCAGTCCAGGCCAATATATATATATTCTTAAGCCCTTTTATCCTTAGTGAAAATAAGCCACTTTCAATGAGGAATCTAAGCTGTTCTCTAGACAAATTGCTCATCGTGTGCTAAAACTGTTGCCACATTCAACCCCTTCAAACTGCAGGCAGTGGATTCAAATGAATTTCCTATGCAAAATCATTCCTGTGCCCAGAATATTAGTGCATCCTGGAAAAGGGTAGTCCAGAACTCTTTGCCTTCCTATCCAGTTTTCTACATGCAATGATGTTTTTTTTTGGGGGGGGGGGGAGAAAATGTGCAATACTGTACATTTCTATTCAGAAGCAAGTCCTACTGAATTCGAGTTTCAGAATAAAGGGGGGGGGGATTCCTTCAAAAAATATTGTAGTAGTGGTTCTAACTTTAAACCGCTGTTACACCTTTCCCCCAGAAATGGCAAACTAGCTGATATTGTTGGTGTTTACTGTATTTTAAATTATGATTATTAAATGTGAAAAAGCAATTGAAATACATTAAACACACACACACACACACACACACACACACACACACACACACACACACTACTACTACTACTACTGGGGCAAACAAAAGCACTGAATATCATGTTATTAATCTATGTCTGAGATGGTCTTCAATAAGTTTCCAGAGCTCACTCATTCAGCCAATTACAGGTAGGTAGCCGTGTTGGTCTGAGTCGAAGCAAAATAAAACAATTCCTTCAGTAGCACCTTAAAGACCAACTAAGTTTTTATTTTGGTATGAGCTTTCGTGTGCATGCACACTTCATCAGATACACTGAAACAGAATCCACCAAACCCTTATGTATATTCAGAGGGTGGGGGTGATGGGAATGGGTGATGGGCTGATGGGAGTGGTAAACCTGTAGATGGCTGTTAACGACTGCTGATGACTGCAATTGGTCCGGGGGGGGGGGGAAGCAAGGGCTGAGGTGCTAAAGAAAGCTTGATCATGCATAATGAGATAAGAATCCAATGTCTTTATTCATCCCAGGTCGCTCCATGGTTTTAAGCTTGGTAACAGAGTCAGGAACAGACTCTTTCCAGTCTGTTCCTGAAATTTTTCTGTAATAAAACAGCTGCTTTGAGATCTTGTATAGAATGTCCTGGGAGATTGAAGTGTTCTCCTACTGGTTTCTCTGTCTTGTGGTTCCTGATGTCAGATTTATGTCCATTTATCCTTTGGCGTAGGGTTTGGCCTGTTTGTCCAATATAGAGAGCTGAAGGGCACTGTTGGCATTTGATGGCATACACAATGTTAGAAGATGAGCAATTAAATAGTCCTGAGATGGTATGTTGGATGTTGTTGGGGCTGTTTCCCCACCAGTTGTAACTCCAACTAGCAATTCAAACTGGACATTGGCAAACTTACACGCCTTTGCCACAACCAGATTTCTCAGGATAAATCACTCCAATAAAGGCATTAGGGATCTCAGCAGGCCTTTCTTTCAGGATTTACCTAGCAATGACAAATTTGTTTTCTTCATCTTGTCAATCTGGACCTCCATCAACTTGATGTGCAAGACAAATAGCTGTTTTCAAGATCTGAGCTACTTTCTCCATTTCTAGCTCACGGGTGATCTGTAGCATCTCTTTGTATATGTCTGGATTTCTGCAACGTAGAGCTGAAGCGGGGGTTTGTGAGATGTTAAGTTGAACAGGATATCATTTAACTGCACTGGTATTGATTGTGCTTACAGTGTCGCTAATGGACATGCTAGCCATGAATGAGCAGTGGGTGTTTCTATAAGAGAATCATTGCACAAGTCAATACATAAAGAAATAAGGCCATTTGCAACATGGATGGGATGCTGTTTTGGAGTCTTTACCCATTGATGATTCTCAGATCGTTGTTCCAATAAACTTGCGGTTTTATGTGTTTTTGATTCTGAATAACTAAGAACCAGTCCAAATTCATTTTGTTACCTTTGTTCCAACCTCAGTTTTCCTGTGTGGATGGTGCAGCCTGCAATTCTTCTTTTTCCTCACTTAAATATATCTGTAGCAGAAGTCAAAGTAACAATAGTTTGTTGTCTCTAAAACATGTTCCAAAGCAGCAGGTAGTGTTATAGATTCAGTGGATCTCCCCGGTGGTGTTGTCACTGAAGCTGCATTGGGGTGTTACAGAAGTAATGATACATTTAATTAATACAGGTTTGTTTGTGTTCTAGATTCTTTCTCAAATTTTATTTCTTCTTTCCCTGATTTTTGTTGTAATCACTCAGGTCTGAACACTTCTTACAAAGAGTCTAGTTCAATGCATGAAGATTTACCTAACAACCTGTTCAAAAAAAACGAAAACTAATTTGTAGTAGATTGTCTTTCTTTTCTTTTTATGGAAAAGAATCAACACTGTGCAAAAAGTGAGACAAAAAAACTGATTTTGTGGGATGCAAATCTTTTTCTCTTAAAATTTCAGGGGGGGGGGGTTAATGACCAGATTGTGGACACTTAAAAATTCTCTTTAAAAAACGGCATGGGGTATTAGTGACAATGGCCAAACTGATGTGTGTTTTCCAGAAGTTTCTTGATTACTTGGATGGCTGAGGAAAATCTAGTATTTTTGCCTGACCCAAGACTGTATTTTTCTAAACTTTGGCACAGCTTCTCAAGCTCTTCATGTCATTAAAGTATCAGCAAACTGACTGTAATTGGTTTGACAGCTAATAAATAGCATACATGTATGGGTAAAAATTGGCATTGGTCACATGATAGGGAATATTAGGAAAGCAATTAATAATCTTAATTAAAGATTAACTTTTAAAATAGCTCAACTTTCCAAAGACCTTTCAACAGCAAAATAGCAAAATGGTAGACAGAGGTGGAAACATATAGACTTAGGTCATATACTTACTGGGTTGACAATCCTCTTTGTATGGCTGAGTAGAAGGCACTTTTTGCCACAAAGTTGCTGACAACTCTGGGGAGTGGGTTGATGTGATTTGTTCAAAACATCTGGAGGGCACTAGATAGGGATGAGCAATAAATCAATATATTGTCCAAAACCAGTTTGAGGTCCATACCGTGATATTGAGTTCATAATTTTTGACTTGGCAATATATCATAAATCAAGATGTGTGTCTGTTATGCAAAAATCACAGTGTGGGGGAAACCGTGGAGCCAGTCAATGCCTCTACATAGCTCAATCCTTATTTCCGACATTGTGATATATTGCGATATTTAGCTGGTGACATTTCATGATGTTAAAAATCACATATTGCCCAGCATTACTGCTCACCTCTACGTAGTTCCATCCTTATTTCAGACATCATGCTAAATTGATATGTGGTGATGTTTAGCTGGTGATATATCACGATGTTGAAAACCAAATATTGCCTGGATTGGTAAAGTCCGACACATTTATTTAGAATTAAATCACGCAGAGTTCAAGGAGTGAGTCTTACTGAGGAAATCTGTTAAGGCTTGCCAGCCTTTCTTTGTTTACCTGTTGGATGTCTGAAGATGCTTAAATGTTTGATGTCTCAAAGCTCTACTACTTCTAGAATCTACCTACAGATGACTCTCAAACATATGGCTAGCATCTAGCTGTTGCCGCTGCCTGGACTGTACCAGTGACACTTCAGACTGCTCCCCTACTGCTCCCCTATGGCTCCATCTCATACCAGTAGTGTAAAAACATGGGGAACAAGAAGTGGCAGGAACAGGGGGTGAAGGACTGGAGTTCCATGGTGGAATAACTGATTTGCATGCAGAATATCTTATGTTCAGTCTCCAGTATCTTCAGGTATAGGGCTGGGAGAGAATCATTTCTGAGTTCTTGGAGAGCTGGTTCTAAGTCAGTGTAGACAGTCCTGACCTAGATGGTCCAGTTGTCTGACTCAGTTCAAGACAACCTCCTCTGTTGCTAATCCATCAGTGGCCAGTAGCCTCTGCCAGTTGGTGTTGACATAGTATTGACTTCATATAAGGAAGCTTCATATGTACCTGGGAGTGACCATGTTAGCAAAAGGGTGATTTGGGATTCTTGCAATAATATCAACTGGCCTTCCTTGTGTCCTGTACATTATTCCACTGGCAGAGTGCTGTGGGATGGGGCCATGGGGTAGCAACAACTGTAGCATTCCTGGAATGCAGAAACCAGGCTTTTGTTCTAAATCCACACACACACACACATGAGAGAGAGAGAGAGAGAGAGAGAGAGAGAGAGAGAGCGAGAGAGCGCTCGCTCCTAAATTATCATTATGGAGCCTTTCCTCCTAAATAATGAAACTGACAAAATAATTAATACATAACCAACAATGTCAGCACTCAAGAACAGATACTCGCAAGACGTACACATATGAGAAAAGTAAACATCTCTTGTTTTCCCTTTTGTGCAGAGACATAAGCAGCAGATTAAAGGAAATAATAAGATTAAAGTATCTAAATCAGCTGAGGAAGGTGTTTTCATGAAAGGAAACACTAAGAGGTGAATCCCGTGAACAAATTAAGTTTATGTATCTTGACAGATGTAAGGAAGGCTAATGAAAGGAACGCTGGCAAGTGCCTTTGGGAAACAGTAGTAGGTAGGTAGCCTCGGGGAAGGTGTGGGCAGGGCAGAGAATACAAGAGAAAACGCTAGGTGATTAAAAGACGTTCCAAAGGGCAGCGCCGAATGGATTATTCCTGGTGGCGCATCCAGTTTGAGCTTTGCTAGGGTTTACTGTAATTGAAACACGGGTAACAACAAGAAATGGCAGTTGAAGGGAAGCCTGAGGCCATTCTTGCTGCAGGTGCGCACTAGCTTCCAGTACATTAATCATGAAGAATTACAGCAGGGGAAACCGCACTGGCCTCCAAAGAGGACAACTCCTTCTGGCTCTGCAGCTTAGAAAGAACAACAAGGGGCAACAGTTGGACCTAAGTGATTGTCCCAACAACATCCCCGTCTCACAGAATTGAAGTAAAAAATAAAATAAAATGCTTTGTCCTACTTTCAGAACCTCCCAGAACCTTTCTCACCTCCCGTGATGTGGAAGGCCTGTCCTGCTGAAATAAGAGAGGACTCATCAGTGTTGGTATTTTGCTGGCTCCTTACCTGTTTAGGCAAGCATCCCCTTGAACTGAACTGGAGTTTTTTTTTAAAAAAAATTGTTTTAATTGTTGCACTTTAACAAGTGTTTGAATGGTACTGTGTATTTTTAAGTATGGATTTATTTTATAGTTGCAAACCATGTAGAAGCCATTTTGTCAAATAAGTGGAATAGAAATTAATAACTTACTAACTAACCTCATGAATTTTGCATGTCAAGTGAAGGCCAGAATAACACAAATGTAAGTACATTGCACCCCAAAACATTTTTGGGGTTTTTTTTGGCACGGGCTTCCTACATTCTTACATTGTCTCATTCAAGGGCAAACTTTATGTGTTGAAGACATGTGTTCGGGGTTTTGTTTCTTTCTTTTTAACAAACAAACAAACAAACAAATGCAAATAACATTAATTTGAGAGGCTCACAATTATTTGGATGTTGTGAAATACATCTCCCCAAGCACTGGAAAGCCAGCCCCACTCCAGATAGACAAGACTGGAATGGATGGACAATTTTTTAAATCTGGCATAAGATGATAAACAAACACAGCAAGTAGAGCTTGTATTTGTATTGCCTTTAGCAGTATGTAACAGTGTGAGATCTTGCAGTGTGAGATCTTGGGTGGCGATCCTTGAATTCAGACCTGAGATTTGTTGTTGTTGTTGTTGTTGTTGTTGTTGTTGTTGTTGTTGTTGTTTAGTCGTTTAGTCGTGTCCGACTCTTCGTGACCCCATGGACGAGAGCACGCCAGGCACTCCTGTCTTCCACTGCCTCCCACAGTTTGGTCAGACTCATGTTGATAGCTTCAAGAACACTTTCCAACCATCTTGTCTTCTGTCGTCCCCTTCTCTTTGTACCCTCAATCTTTCCCAACATCAGGGTCTTTTCCAGGGAGTCTTCTCTTCTCATGAGGTGGTCAAAGTATTGGAGCCTCAGCTTCACGATCTGTCCTTCCAGTGAGCACTCAGGGCTGATTTCCTTCAGAATGGATAGGTTTGATCTTCTTGCAGTCCATGGGACTCTCAAGAGTCTCCTCCAGCACCATAATTGAAAAGCATCAATTCTTTGTTGATCAGCCTTCTTTATGGTCCAGCTCTCACTTCCATACACCACTCCTGGGAAAACCATAGCTTTAACTATATGGATGTGTTAGCATGTCCTTATTTTCATTATGAAATATTGGAAGATATGTTTGTATGCTTAAGCACTCAGGGCATAAGTCGTGACAATTATTTGCATAATTTCTCAAAGCCCTTCATGAATTTTATCTCCGTAATTCTTGCAACAGCCCATTAAAGTAGGCCAGTAGCATTCTCTGACCTGCATGATGCAAATGTTGGGCTGAGAGAACAGTGGCTTACCTAGTGAGCAAATGGCTAATATGAAATTTGAACCATTGACTTCTCCACACATTCTTAGCCATTATGGTAATGCAGCACATAGCATGCTAGATCCATCTCGCCACAATGCTGCACCAGCTCTCAAAAGGCCATGTCATTTCTCCCCCTCATTGTCGATTGGCTTCTGGCCTTCTGTGGCACTAGCAATGCATAAATCCCATTTAACTAACTTTTAATGAAAGTATCACACACATGTTTCAGATACACTCAAAGAGAAGAGCTGTCTTGACTTCAGTTGTCTCTACATCCATGAGGAAGTGCAGTTGAAGTGTTCAGAGGTCTGACTCTGCACTTTTCGCTAATCAGGGCAATTTCCCTGCTTGTCATACATAACATTACTATAGCTTGAAGCAGTTAATTGGATAGTTCTTTACTTAGATAACCCCAAAGTGAAAGGATTGTGGAGC
Source organism: Zootoca vivipara (assembly GCF_965207765.1). Classification (NCBI taxonomy): domain Eukaryota; kingdom Metazoa; phylum Chordata; class Lepidosauria; order Squamata; family Lacertidae; genus Zootoca; species Zootoca vivipara. Next base: position 8,017,548 of record NC_142591.1, read on the forward strand.
ACAGTAGATTAGCTGTCTGCATCAGAACCGCTGGTGACAGTCTGCAACATCCAGCAGAATTTCTTGAGTGGCAGTCCTCATTACATGGACAGGCTTTCCTCATTACAGTTACACATTAGATCTGTGCTAAGCACCATCCATTAAATGACAGTTTAGGCCTCTAATTCTGCAGACTCTGAATATTTGTTTTGCAGTGCTCAGTAATGCTTAATTAGAGCTCCAGAAAGGCTATGGGGACTGGAAAGGGTAAATTTATTTACATATATAATCTGCCCTATCACAGAGGTTCAGGATGGTTGACAATACATGTATATAAAATTGCCCATGACGCACACACAAACACTTCGCATTATGCAAGGCCTTGCCTTATTTTCAGACACATTCCCACCATTTGCTACTATGGCAGCAGATAGAAGAAGCATGAACGTCTTCAGGGTTGTTGTTGTTGTTGTTGTTGTGTGTGTGTGTGTGTGCACGCGCGCACGCACACAAACCTGGCCTCTACCCCTGCCTTGTTTGCCAACAGGGACAGGCCTGGCATCCTCCAACCACAGCTAAAACCCTCCTTTCATTGCCTTCCCCCAACCATTACTTGTTTTTCTTGCAGTTATAGTCACTTTCACACAACCCTCTGCACCCGGCACCCCATGATAAACAACATTGAACTGTTGGGTTGTCCTACACAACTGTAACTTCCCCCTCCCAACAGAAAAATGGGTCTTGCAATGCAGGATTAGTTACCAAGGCTGGTATAACCCACATACTCTCAGCAATCACACCATTCCCATCAACATGGGTATAATAATAATAATAATAATAATAATAATAATAATAATAATAATTTTGCATTGTTTTGTGGGATCTTATGTCTTATTGTGCCTGCATATATTGTTGTACACTGCCTTGCTATTTCATATGAGTGGTTGGCTTATAAAGAAATAAAAACAGATTCAGTGGTACCTCGGGTTAAGAACTTAACTCGTTCCAGAGGTCCGTTCTTAACCTGAAACTGTTCTTAACCTGAGGTGCCACTTTAGCTAGTGGGGCCTCCCTCTGCCCCCGCGCTGCCCCCGCACGATTTCTGTTCTCATCCTGAAGCAAAGTTCTTAACCCAAGGTACTATTTCTGGGTTAGTGGAGTCTGTAACCTGAAGCGTCTGTAACCCGAGGTACCACTGTACTGTATATGCAGTTAGCAATCTCAAGGCAATGAGCACAAACACGGGGGTTGTGTGGGCAATGGCTTTTGGGATGAAATAAGACCTCAGTTATAAAGTGAAGGAGTTCCCATCTTTGCTGCTACTTTTCATACCTTTTGCCCAAGCAATGACACCAAACCTCTGGGGAAAATTCTGAATGGTTTTTGAAGGGGCAGCAACCACTACTTCTCCATCAGGGAAGGGCTGAAGAAATGACTTAAATCCAAGCCAAGAAGTTTCATATCTAAACAAGGGGCGATTCACTTCTTTGCCTAGTACAGCAAGCTAGATGCATAGCTGCCAAGTTTTCCCTTTTCTCGCGAGGAAGCCTATTCAGCATAAGGGAAAATCCCTTTAAAAAAGGGATAACTTGGCAGCTATGTAGATGTGCTTTCCTAAATGTCAGTCACTGCTGTGGCTTCATTCATTGGCTAAAGGCACTGAAAGGTGGGAGAAAAGCAGTTTTGTGAGAAGCAATTTTCACCCAATAAATGGGGATAATAGTGTTTGTGCACCTTACCTCGTATCTCGGGTTTAAAAACAAAAGCTAGGATAGGAATCCAGGGAATATAGCTCACCTCGGCTGGAATGCATCATTGAGTTGTGACAGTGGCAATTGCTTGCCTGGATGGAGAGGAGTGCATCTCTAGAATGTATCTCACTGTACAAAGCTAAGAGTCACGGTTGTTGCTCCATCCACGTTTTTGTCTTGGCTTGCCCACCGCTGGTCTGTAGCCAATTGCCCACGTGGGAAATGCAGCCTTCAGGCTGAAAGAGGTTGCCCATTCCTGATCTAGACATTGTGTTGGCTAGGACAATGCGAACGTAGTAGGTTTCTGACCTCCCAGGCTAACATCATTTCCCATTCAAGTGCAAAACATTTTGGGTATGTAAAGATGAAATCCTCTTTATAGTGTCTGGCAGCAATATGAAAGTTCTGTAGAGTATTTAAGAGTTCCTAAAGGTGAACAAGCCGCAGTTATCCAGTTAATACATGAAGGACTCATTTAACAAGGAAGGTGGGGGTGACAAGGAGTTCAGATGAATGTGCCATTAAAGGTAAGTCTCAAAACTAAAAAGGAACAGATGGAGTCTGATAGCAAGTGAGCAATTAGAGTCTCTCACACCTAGACTCAAAGAATCAAAGAGTTGGAAGGGATCCTAAGGGTCATCTAATCCAAGCTTCTTCAATGCTTAATCTCACACTGTCTCCCATCCACTTTGAAACCATTCTGGACCCTGGTAACGGTAGGTTTGCAAATATGCTAGCAATTTTATTGCTACACCACTGGGTTCACAGCCCACAGCTGGAATACAAGTATAGGCCTCAACCTCTTGTTCTTTCCTGTCATAGCTGCCAAGTCTCCCGTTTTGCCTGGGAAATCCCCGTTTTTCCAGCTGTTCCTAGCTGAAAAAAACGGATTTTTTTTGTTTTTCCCTGGTTTATTCTGGTGCGGCGGCCATTTTGGAACTGCGCGAGCATGCTCAGAAGCGACTTTTGATGCTGCTCAACCCGGTTCCAAAATGGCTGCAGTGCGACTTCTGGCGCGGCGTCCATTTTGAAACTGGGCAAAGCAGCATCAAAAGTCACTTCTGAGCATGCTCCGCCCAGTTCCAAAATGGCGGCAGCGCTACTTCCGGTCTGCTATTTCCAGCCAGGCCCCTTATTTCTCTGACAGCAACTTGGCAGGTATGTTTCCTGTTTTGCTACCTGATGCAGAATGGGAATGTGCTGCTCCCTGCTGTGATGGAAAAGTTTGTTTTCTTTTTCTTTTTCCCTGCCAGCAAATGGTTAACAAACAGCAGCTTCTGATTGGCTGGAGTTCCAGGAGGGGGAGTTGAAAAGGAGAGGGTTTTGAGAGACAGTTTTTTAGGTTGGGATAGACTAGGTTGGGAGATAGGTAGGGAGATAGGAAGTGAGAGGAGAGAGAGTTGGTTCTGGGTAGAAACATCCACTCTGAAGAATACATCAAAAGCTAGAGAAGGGAGACGCTGAGAGTGTGAAGGACAGTGTGTGGCAGGCATCCCCAACCTGTGGCCCTCCAGATGTTTTGGCCTACAACTCCCATGATCCCTAGCTAACAGGACCAGTGGTCAGGGATGATGGAAATTGTAGTCCAAAACATCTGGAGGGCTGAAGGTTGGGGATGCCTGATAAGAGTAATTAGGCTAGGAATTAACTGGGAGGCTGAGCCAGGAGAAGTAGAAGCTCTGAGAATACAGTCTATTTAGGACTCATTCCTGTCAGGAGGGGAGAGATTATTCCACAAAGAGAAGACTCCCAAACCAGTGTGGTGATCCCTTGGGTCTGTTACTTAGCGTGCCTCAGGAGTAGGGTTGTCAAAGGGGTGTGTAACTGACAGGAAGTTCCACATTGTTTAAGAACCAAAGTATTAAGTGGCAACAGCTGTGCAACCAACTGAGAAAAAAACTGAAGTGAAATAGCATTATAATCTGAAGTATCCTATGTTTTACCCACTTTGTGTCATAAACTTCCTTTGTTTAATAAAACCTTTGTGGTTCATTAGATCAAATCCTGCCCTAGACTCCAAATTATTGAATTTTCCCTCACTCAAATCCCCCACAAGATAATCTGGGGTAGTTTGTAGGTATTCGTGGAACTGGTGTTCTGTGAGATGGGTGCACTATATCTAAGTCAGGGATGGTCCAATGCCGCCAGGGGGGAAAGTGCCATTGTGCCGTCGCACCTACCACCGCTGCCCCCCACTTTCACTGCACACTGGAACCCCCCTGCTTGCCAAACACAGCCCCGGGGGGGGGGGTTCCTGCAAGGCTTTGACGCTCTTCTTCTCTGCGCCAGGGGCAGGGGAGACAAATGGCAATGCCATGCGCCACTGCGCCAGAGTGCTCCCAGCAAGAGAAGGGCATTCAGCTGGTGGCAGAAGCAGTGGGGCAGTGGGGCACTGCCTCTTGCTTTTATGCTGCCTGAGGCAGTGGTTTCACCCCACCTAAAGGGCAGTCTGGCTCTGACTCCCTGCCCCCCTATTCATGCTAGGTTTTTCCGTTAAGACTGATGTGGTCAATGGCGCTACACAGAGATGTGTGTTTGTAACCTTGTTCTGAATGTAAACACACCTGTGAGCTTTTGCTAATTTGAATAATTGAAGGTAGAGTTTGCTTACTGTAATGTGATTGGGTAATTGACTATTTTGAATTCTGTATTTAAGCTACCCAAATGGTTCATGGGTGTGGTGGTGATGGATTGTGAAATAAGAGGAATGGAGTAGAGGAGTGTGGTGTATATACCGTATATTCCGGCGTATAAGACGACTGGGTGTATAAGACGACCCCCAACCTTTCCAGTTAAAATATAGAGTTTGGGATATACTCACCGTATAAGAAATACGACCCGGGGTATAAGACGACCCCCGACTTTGGAGAAGATTTTCCTGGGTTAAAAAGTAGTCTTATACGCAGGAATATACAGTAATTGTAAATAAAAGCAAGCAACGATACTGAAGACGACTTTGTTATTTCGTCGACCCTGCCGCTGTTGCCACTCGGTTGGTGCATATTTTGCCCAACAATTCATGGTAATGCATTATGGGTAATGCATCACTATGCCAATATGGGAATCCCCCTTGCAAGGGTCCCAGGGCCGGACTGAATAATTCCCAAGGATCTAGTGGAATTTCTACAGATGAAGCTACATGTAAAATCATCTTTCCTCCCCACATACGCGCAATCTACATAAGTACTTTACAGTAATCTTCCATTCTAATTCTCACCCTTTATGCGTTGTGATAACCTTGTATCAAATGCCTCAATCCACCCCTCTCCAGTTTGCGTGTAAAATTGTCAAATAATCATCCTTTGTCGAAAACAGCTCCACAGGAACCAAAGGGCTAAAATCTGTTGTTTTTCTCTACATATGCCATTCTTCCTGAACGGCCCTTTAGCATCTGACACATTCTTATTTTGCTGCCAGTCTCCTCTTTTATCTATCCCACTTTTTTTTTTTAAAAAAAGGACAGAGTTGCATCTTAGCCCCATATCCTTTTCCCCCTTCCCCCTTTTTGTTTTTTTTAAGAAAAGGAAAATGCTGTGTACCATTTGGAATGATGGCACACCCTGACAAGGCAACGGAGATGAGAAAATGGGAAACTACATCAGAAAGGGTTGCACAATCTGATTTGACAACAGAAGAAGGGGGCTCTGGTTTACCTGAAAACGCCTTTCTTGTCTTGCTGACAGGAAGGAGGAATGGGTGGGAACAAGAGCTTCTTGGCCTTTTCCTTGCTGCCACTCAAACTCCTCTCCCTCCCTATTCCCTCCCCCCTCTCTCCCGCGGGCACAACATGTATATACACAGTGTAAATATGAAAAGGGAATATACCTTTACTGTCACATCCAGAGTCCTATTATATACTATGCTGTATAGCAGGGTGGGAGTGCACTTTGAAAAACACTGTTTTCCCCACTTCCTCTTAGGGCATAATTTTTATGGGTTATCCTTTTGTTTTGCATCCACTGTTGCCTTCTTAATGAGGCAGATTCCCCCACCACCTAAATAGACAGGTAATGAAAAATAACTGAAAATCAGACAGGCAGGAGGGGGCAGTTCCCTAGCCTTAAGAGTCACGAAGGCCCCGTATGTTGTTGTTGTTTAGTCGTTTAGTTGTGTCCGACTCTTCGTGACCCCATGGACCATAGCACGCCAGGCACTCCTGTCTTCCACTGCCTCCCACAGTTTGGTCAAACTCATGTTCATAGCTTCGAGAACACTGTCCAACCATCTCGTCCTCTGTCATCCCCTTCTCCTTGTGCCCTCCATCTTTCCCAACATCAGGGTCTTTTCCAGGGAGTCTTCTCTTCTCATGAAGTGGCCAAAGTATTGGAGCCTCAGCTTCAGGATCTGTCCTTCCAGTGAGCACTCAGGGCTGATTTCCTTCAGAATGGATAGGTTTGATCTTCTTGCAGTCCATGGGACTCTCAAGAGTCTCCTCCAGCACCATAATTCAAAAACATCAAATTTTTGGCAATCAGGCTCCTTTACGGTCCAGCTCTCACTTCCATACATCCCCGTATATCCCATCCCAAATGGACACGGAGCATCAGTTGAAAGAATAGTATCATATGGCCCGAAGGTAGCTAAGGAAAGAGCTGTGCTGCACGATTCAAGGGCTATTTTTGTCTTATTTTGAAATGTTGCTCTGATTTACAATATTGATGGCACTTGTATTTCCTGTAGAATGCCTGCATTGAAATTCAGGAGTTTTCGATATACCTAAAGGGTTTTGGATTAAAGTACCAGACTATGCTTCATGCAAAACACACAGCCGGGCCCTGCATGCTGTTCTCTTTTATTTGCAAATGATAGCTGTGGGTATGGAGGGAATATATAAACGTCATGCTATGCAGTCCAAAAACACTCTCTACCCATGCTGCAGCCCCAATCCTGATCAGAAACATCTGTAGCTGGTATTTATGGATTTTTAAAAACATACCCATGCCATGTAGTTTCCCCTTAACCCACAGCCTACACAGAGCGTTTTGCTGAGCTAGAATATGATAGCTGGTTCCACTAGACGTTCTAATATTCTGCAATGCAATCTGGAACTGCAATGCGCTGTATTTGAGTCGCTGGATCACAAGCAGCTTGTCATATGTAGACAATTGCCAAATGCCATTGGCTTGATCTAATGGAGCATGTTTGCAGTAGCTAAGGAAGCATGGGCATAGGCAAGAAAGAGAAGTAAGAGAACCTGGCATCACAAAGAATGATGGAGAAGAACAACTGGGGAATTTAACAAGAGTTGTGCAGGCCTGAACTGGGAAATTGGGCTGTTTTGCTTCCAACCATAGCTGCCAAGTACCCCGTATTTCCCGGGAAACCCCCGTTTTTCCTTACCGTTTCCCAGTGGTCTCCCGTTTCAGCTCCTCTCCCGTTAATCTCTCTTATTTTGGCTCCCGTCGGTGGCCATTTTTCTGGTGCTGCTTTGCCCATCTATGGGCACCAGAAAATCACCGGCGCCGGAAGTCGCACCTACGCATGTCCGGAAGTGCGTAGATGCAACTTCCGGTGTCGCTTTGCTCATCGATGTGCACCGAAAATGGCCGGCGCCGACACCGGAAGTTGCGTCTATGCACTTCCGGACATGTGTAGGCGCGACTTCCGGCGCTAGCGCCAGCCATTTTGGGTGCCCATAGATGGGCAAAGTCACACAGGAAGTTGCGTCTACGCAACTCCTAGTGTCACGTGGCTGCCGATCCCGGATTTCTCCGCGAGAGACTTGGCAGGTATGCTTCCAACGCTAATTTAAACTTTGAATAATATAACTTTCCATTCTCCTATGAAAAACATATGGTTATAGGAAAGGCGGTTCTTCATAATATTGTCTGCAATAAGCATTTACTTTTTGGGGAGGGTGGTATTAATGCCCAATATGGTGTTCATGGCAGTCTGTATTAGAGAACAAATAACACAGAGAGTAAAAGAGCACAGTGAAAGTAAATCAAAACTGGGTTGTCAAGGAAGGTAAATTTAACCTAATGAAAAATGCACATTTAATTATACAATTGAAAGATACCATGGACACAAACACATATTTGGTTCACGTGAGATACCTTTCTCTTTGTGAATATAGAAGAAGTTCTTATTGTTTAATGATCAAAGGATATGGCACGCGAGTTCCCTTTCATCATTTGTCTTTTGTGAATTTCACCCTTTTTATTATTAGTTTTTTTTAAAAAAAATAATTCTGGAAGTAATTGGATTATTGAGGGGTGGGTGGGTACATAACCAGCACTTGTACTGCATGATCACTGACAGAAATTGAGATGCCTCTCTAGATCACAACAATATTTAGGATGGAAGAGTGTCATTTGATCAATACTAGTAAACATTAATTATGTTTCTGTCCCTCCCCACCCCCACCATTCTTCTTGGTTCATAAATTCAGCTAAAGGGAATGGAGCAGACACCACAAGTGGAACGACGTAGAACAGCTAAAGAGGAAATTGTGCCGCAACGCCACTAAGCCTTGTGCCACCATAAAGACTAACAGATTTACAGTACAGGTGGTGATCATTTCGTGTGTGGGGGGGGGGGGTTCCGTTCCCACCCCCGGCACATCAGTGGTGCATGTATAAACATGGTTCGACTCATTCCACCCCGTTTTGCCTTCTTCTGGGTCCAAAAAGACCCCACATTGTGATTGTGCGTCAATTGGATGCACCTAAAATGGCCACCGCCTGTATCATAAGTTTCTGTGGGCATTCATCTTGCCCATGAAGGCCATTACAAGGATAAATACGTCCATCTTTAATGTGCTACATAACTTTGGTGCTTATATTTAGACAGATACAGTGAACCCTCTAAATAAATTCAGATACAATGAAACCCTGGCAGGTATTGGAACCCGCGGGGGCATAATGGGACAAAATGGCAAAGCAATTTGAGGGCAAAGTTATTCATTTTTGTTTAGAACTTGATGACAGCAGTTATGGCACCAGATGGAGTTCATGGTTTCATGGTTTGGGATCGGTTCTGTCCCTGCATACCATTTGTATCAGGTGAGCCTGGCACACTATCGCCCAATATCTGTAGGCAGTAATGGACTGGATGAGGGCTGATATACTGCTATTTATTCATGACAAGATTTGTTGATTCCATTCCATCTTCACATTGCCTTGGATAAGGTTCTTACTCATGAAGTTTTGGGGAAACAAAGATTCCATCGCATTAAATGTGTATAAGAAATTGCATTTAGCAGGGGAGATGGTGGTGATGTTTAGAGTTTGGTGTCATTGAGATGCTGATGACATCTAGCTTTACCTGTCATTTTCATCCCAGTTCACATTTACCCAGTGCCCTTGCATGGTGATGACGGGAGGGGCAGGTGCAGGACTCAATGTGAGTTGAGCAGATGGAAGCTAAAGCAGAACAATCTAATTAAATGTTCTGTTTGAAAGCCAGACTTCTGCACCACCTTGTATCAATTCTAACACAATATTTCTCAATTGACCCAGTTTCCCACATGCGGCAGAATGAACTGAGAAGGCAGTAGTAGAATTCTGAAGTAAAATAGACTGTGCCCCTTTGGGATGCTTTTCTGACTGCTTCTCTGTGAACGCACAGAGAAAAATGCAAGTGGAAAACTAGCAAAACGTTGGCTTGCATAGAACCTATTTTCTGAGGTGATATTTTCTTTCTTACTTGGAAGACTCAAGAGGAAGACCTTATATACTAGAGCACACCTGGATTTTGATGTTGTTCCCAGAGTACTGCTGCTATGATGGTGGCCAGCCATTGCAGACCAACTCACAGTGACACCCCCAGGTTCCCAGCTTGATAACACAGTAAGTGTAGGTAATTGAAAAGGAGGATTTATTGCAAAAACAAACAGATAGCTCCCTGCGGCTCTAACAAAGCCTCTGGCATCATCACTCAAGATGACACTTCTGAAGACTCCTTCCAGTGTAGACAGAAGATATTGAATTTATGACCCTTACATCTCTTGTTTTGCTTCCTGTCTAGTAGCCCTCCCATTTGCTGACTCTTTGGACTTAGTGGATCAGCTCCAACCTCTTCCTGTTCTGAGGGACTCTCTCTGTGTCTGTTTGCACCTATTTGTGCTTCCTGCGAGCTTTGGCTGTGCTCTCAGCTACTGCATTCTCAGTCTGCTGTTCAAGCTCAGTCTGCTGTTTAAGGTCAGGAAGTCTGCAGTTGTCAGCTCTCCCCTGCCTTAGTAAAATCTAAGCAGGCTCTCTGTTCCTGTCTGCTTTCTGCAGTTGGCTGCAAACCTTCGCTTGGAGCTGGCTCATTCCTGACAATGACCTTCCCAAGCCACTGAAGGAAGCTCTATAGCCCATCTGCTACACACCTTGGCTTTTGGACAGATATTCCCTAATAGACCCCTCTATTGGGGTACCCTGATATCACACAGTTCTGAGGTGGGAGTGATGCAGCACTTCAAGCCCCACCTACATGGCCTGGCTGGATTGGCCAGGATTCAAATCAACAGAGGGCGGGAAAGCCCAGCAATCTCCAGTGGCTGGCCTGGGAAGTCCCCAACGGCCAACTGCCCAGCCCCAGTATTGCTGCTGAGGGGAAGGAGTTTGGTGCAACTGGCTGCAAAAGCCACCCACTTTGTGATCAGGTAAGCAGCCATTGTTGCATTCTTTTATTTCCTGTTCAGACCTTTGTGGATGTATGGGTTGCTGTAGGTTTCAAACCACATATCACCCCTTCAATCGCCTTATGGCTTCCCAACATGAGTTAGGAATTTGTTAAATCACAGTGCAAAAATAAATCTTGATGCGATTTTTTTTAAAAAAATGTCTCCGTGTGTGCTGATATCAGTCAGCAACCTGTAAAAAGGGAAAGAAATGCCAGAAAGAAACAAAAAGTAATTTTTGAAATTATTTCAGTGAACTAGAGATGAGCTGAGTGCAACTCAGGCCAGGCCAGGGTGAATTCATTGAACAATCATGGAATAGAATGGAGGAAATCTGCTCATCTCTCGAGATGAGGCCAAGTCCGAAGTGCCTTACAGATGTCTCAGTGTACCACTGCTCAGGTTTCATAGACTTGCAGGAAGCCTTAGAGTCAGATGAAACCCATGGAACAATAGCTGAAGCCTGATACTGGATCCTTGGATAGTTCCATATGCCCTACTTTCCAAATTTAATCTTTGTGCCCTTGATATGTCACTTAGTTTAGCCAGACATTCCAATGACATCTAGTGATCTGTGAACAGTTTGTTTGTTAGTCTGCTAATTTTAATGGGACAGAAAACCTGCAAGAGGAGAAAAGGAGCATTGCTACTTTATATATACATACACACACACACACACACACACACACACAGCAACACTTTGTTGTCTGGAGCAGCTGAACTAATGTCCTTTAGAAGTAGGCAAAGCAAATCATTGCACACATGAAACGCAAGCTGTTTGGGGGAGAACTTCAAGTCAGGCGGTTTCTGCAACAAAGCTTGAACACATTTTCAGGATAATTAGTAGTAATGGAGAGAGAGAGAGAGAGAGAGAGAGAGAGAGAGAGAGAGAGAGAGAGAGAGAGAGCGCTACTACCTCAAGGGGAATCAACCATGAATGGATAAATTTACCAGTGACTGTTACCACAGCTAAATAGAACTTCCGAATTCAGAGGCAGTGTACCTCAAAACACCAGTTGCTGGGAGACAATCTGTGGGTGAGGTACACCACTTGTTCTCTTCCCAGAAAGTCAGGGGTGGCCCACAGTGAGAACAGGGTGATCAAATAGCTGGGCCATTAGTGTGATCCAGCATGGCTATTATTGTGTTCTCAGATTTGTATTGCTACCAGAGGCTGCTAACAAATTGCGCTAAGGCACCCCATCCAGTCTACATAATGCTGTGGGTGCCGTATTGGGAGAAAGAGGGAGATCTTCCAAGGAGAGTTTTGCATGAACTTAGAGGAACATCCAGGCTGGTATAAGGAATGGGCTTCCTCATATTTCCAATCCTTTCTTTTAATGATCCTTAGAATGCATTTGCATTTCTCATAGCTGCCACACACTAGGCTGACATTTTCATTGAACTATACCATTACCCCAAGGTCTCTTTCCTGGTTAGTTACTGCCAGTTCAGACCCCTCCATTGCACAGGAGAGGCTTAGAGGGGTTTTTTTGTGGGTTTTTTGGCCCCAATTTGCATCACTTTGTACTTGCTATTTTAATACCTATTCACACAGTTTGGATAGATCCTTTGGGGGCTCTTCACAGCCCCTCTCTGCCCCTGAATGATTTGGTGTCATCTGCAAAGTAGGCCACCTCAGCGCTCATACCTACATCTAGGTAATTTACAAACAAGTTAAAAAGCACCAATCCCAATACAGATTGTTGGGGAAATCCATTTCTTACATCCCTCCAAAGTGAAAACTCCCTATTTATTCTACTCTCTGCTTCCCATTCTTTAATCTGTTCCAAACCGTAAGGTGGTCTGTCCTCTTATCCCATGATTGCTAAGCTTACTGAGGAATCTTCGGTGAGGAACTTTGCGAAGTGTATTTTGAAAGTTCACGTATACAATGTCTGCAAATTAGGAGACTTTCTCATTAGACGGAATGAGGCAGCTACGCCAGCCAAAAAATGCTGCAGGGTGCAGCTGTAAACTGTGTGTATTGTACAATCTGCCCTGTTTCCCCTAAGCCAGCCTGCTAGAGGACACCATCCTGGCACAAGTTTTGAAATAAGCTCCAAATGCCAATACAATTAGCTACTGTATGTACAAGGAATGGGGCGGGGGATGTGTGCAATCCTGTCCTTTGCCCAGGCGCGGTGCTAGGGCTTTTTGCGCCCTAAGCAAAACACCTTCTGGCGCCCCCCGGGTGCATGCATCATGACGCACGCACACCGCTGGTGCCCCTGCGTCCCCTCCATTGGCGGGAGGAGCGCGGGCCAAGGGGGGAGCTCGGCGCCCTCCCGTCTGTGGAGGGGACGCTTTGAGCTCCTCAGCAGCGGCGGCTGCAGTGAGCGAGTGAGCAAGCGGCGGCATCAGCAGCGCCCATAGCTGAAGGCTTCAGCTGCGGGCGTTGCCGCCGCTTGCTCGCTGCAGCCGTTGGGGAGCTCACAGCGTCCCCTCCATGGGCGGGAGGGCGCTGAGCTCTCCTTTTGGCTCGCGCTCCTCCCGCCTGTGGAGGGGACGCTGGGGGCTCCTCGGCGAGTGAGCGAGCGGGCGGGCAGTGGCAGCAGCAGCGCCCATAGCTGAAGGCTTCGGCTGCGGGCGCTTGCCACCACTACCGCCGCCGCTCGCTTGCTGCGGCCGCCAACCGCTGGGGAGCTCTCGCCGTCCCCTCCATAGGCGGGAGGAGCGCGAGCGCACGCCTTGGGAGGGCGGCGGTGGCGCGGGGTTTTTGCGGGGCAGGCTCAGCAGCGCCCGCTCCATTTCTGCGCCCTAGGCAATGACCTAATCTGCCTAAATGGATGCACCGGGCCTGCCTTTGCCTCAGACAGCAAAATGTCTTGGGCAGGATCTCAACAAGGATGTGCCAATTAACCACTGGGTTGTATCAGACTCCAGTGAGTGAAAATTTTAAAGGGGGATTTAGGTCAGTTGACCACCCTTGGAATGGTGGTTTTTAATGGGGGGGGGGAGTTGCACTAACCTAAGCCGTGTACACAACACATTTTCTTTCTTTCTTTCTTTCTTTTTTAAAAGCCCGGCCATAGGACCATGATATAGATCCTTATTCAGTTCTGTGTGTAAAGACTCCACAATGCTATTTAATAGCCTCTGTTCTCCAGCAGCACATTGCAGAGGGTCAAGAGGGTCAAGCATGATTTGCGAGCTCTGGCTTGTGCGACAAGTCAGTGCAAGCGGCAACTGCACTCAAAGACCACATTACCCACCAATGGCCTTCTGACGTTGTCTTGCCCCCACACCCTGAAGAAGATTGATTGTTCATGATCTCTGTTTGAGATGCCTCTATTGTAGCCTGTCTTCGGTTCCAGCTCACATATCTCACCCCTGGGCCACAGTACGGTATAATTGATGTTCAGCATGCCTCAAGGGGTTAAAAGATTAATGTTCCACAGTGGTATCAAGCAAGCTGCGGTTTTTAGGAGACAGACTGGGATCTGTTGTATTACATTTCACTAAGATGCTAAGAAAGAAAAGAAAAAGTAAATCACACAAGCGAATAGAATATCGAGGGCTGTTTCAAAGAAGAGTGGATTGACTTCTTTAGATCATGTTCCTATGCAGTATTATAGATGATTAATCTAGTGGTTATTTATTATATTGTAATGTACTCTGTTTTAAAAAAAACAAAAACCCAAACCATATGGCACATAGCAATAGCAAGAGAGTTTTAAAAAATGAAATATGTTTGATTCAATCAGTTTTGCAATATCTACATGGAGGTCTTCTGTGCTTTTGTTTAACTCCCATTCATTATAGTGGGGCTTGTGCAAGAGAACTTCCCCAGACTTCCAGAAGGGATATGAATTTGCCATTATAATACTATTTCCAAATCCCATTAGATTAATCTGTGGGTGATAATGCCTTTGTCACCGTGTAAATGTTCTCTTCCCAATGAATATTCTGTCAAGGGCACTATCAACAATGACATATATAAAAGGTAATTATGTGCTTTGTATAGAGAGCTGTGCAACATTAAACATCAAAATGTGAATGGATGTACCAGGAACAAGTGACTATTTCCTATCTGATCCAAGTGTGGAAACTTGTGCCGAAGAATAAAACTCTTTAATTAAGACCTTCCATTTTTGAACGATGCCTAAAAATTCTCTCACTGAAGTTGGAAATTAAGTTAATTGGGAGCAGTTGGCATATTAGCATAAATGTCACAAATGATGATACCAAAATGTTAAGAAATGGCCTGACCCTCAGAAGACATTGTGATTAAAATTACAGTTTTCTTGATGTAGGAACAACAATAGACTTCACCCTTGTGGCCTTGCTCATTGGGGAACCTTGGAGAGGGAAGGATCTGCCCTTGATTTCAGCTGCATCCATGTGTAGCTCTTCGTACGTAGAAATAATGAACACGGACTTACATGGTCTTTGTCGGAGGTTCTCAAGTACTTATACAATGTTCTGGGTGTAAATGTAACAGCATCTTCACACTTCAAGCATTAGCCCATGTGTACAAAGTATCCCACTAGTTTGTTTTCCACAATACATAGTGAAAGCATGAAAGAGAGTCACACACACCCAAATATTCAAGGAAACATGATGGACACTTCTCAGGGAGCTACGACTAGCCATGGCTTCTTGCTGCATGCCTCTTGAATATTTGGAGATACAGTGGTGCCTCGACTTACGAATTTAATCCGTTCCGAAGGCACCTTCGTAAGTCGAAAAATTCGTAAGTCGAAAAACGCCATTGGAAACGCGATTTCCCATAGGAATGCATTGGAAACGGAAAAATTCGTAAGTCGAAGCAACCCTATCTAAAAATTCGTAAGTTAGAAAATCCCTATCAAAAACCACCGCGGTTTTTTCTGGATGTCGAGACATTCGTAAGCGCGCGGCCATTACCCCAATTCGTAAGTCGAAAAATTCGGTTGTCGAGTCGTTCGTAAGTCGAGGTACCACTGTAGCTTGCTTTTTACATGTTACATGTTCACTCCTGGTACCTGTGGGACATCATGAGATCAGGGTTGGCATGTAATTTATGGAGGGTTAAAAAGTGTTAGTTTTTCAAACGAAAAGAACATAACAAAAAAGGTGGAAAAAAGAGGCAAGACCACACCTTTCATTTCTAAATTGACAAAAGCAGCCATGATATAAACGTATAAAGTTCCTGTTCTATAACATTAAAAGTGCTGTGAGAAGTGGACCATCACATCCATGAGGCAAGGTGAGACGAATGCCTGAGGTGGCAAAATCCATAGGGGCAGCAGATATAGATCTTTATTCCTTGCTTTTCTTGATGTAGATCTTCTCTCACCCCTTCCTCCTTGGTAGGGAGGGAGGCACCATTTTGACGTTCACCTCAGGTGTCAAAATGTCTTGAGCTGGCCCTGCCTAACAGAAATATAATTTTTTATTATTATTATTATTATTATTATTATTATTATTATTATTATTATTGGTAAAGGTAAAGGGACCCCTGACCATTAGGTCCAGTCGTGACTGACTCTGGGGTTGCACGCTCATCTCGCATTATTGGCTGAGGGAGCCAGTGTACAGCTTCCAGGTCATGTGGCCAGCATGACAAAGCCACTTCTGGTGAACCAGAGCAGCACATGGAAACACCGTTTACCTTCCCGCTGTAGCAGTCCCTATTTATCTACTTGCACTTTGACGTGCTTTTGAACTGCTAGGTTGGCAGGAGCTGGGACCGAGCAACAGGAGCTCACCCCATCACAGGGATTCGAACCGCTGACCTTCTCCCACAGCGCCACCTGGGTCCCTATTATTATTATTATGGCCCATCAAATGGCAAATATACAGTAGTGACTTCATGTGAGAATTCCCACGATGGATGAAATTTGGCAGGTAGATTCTCCTCACTGAGTAGGTTTCCTCCACAAAATCCTGGTATGCATTGGAGTCGTGGAGGGATTATACAGAACCCTTTTTGAAATTCCATATATCATGAAATATGGTACATAAACCAGTGAGTGCGGTGCTGTTTGGGGGGTTAAATGTAACAAGGGACATGGCATCATGACTGCCAAAGACACTGCAATTAATTAGCAGGCAGTTTTAGGCTCTACTTCCACATATCATACATGAATCTAGAACACACATCCAAATATATAAAAGCACAAACCAGCTTTTAACATCCCACCGAAACCCTTGTGACCATGCAGTTTAGTCTTAAATCAAATTAAATATCACCAGGTTAATCTAACTCCCTTTTAGATACAACTACACTTATTAATTTAAGAATTTCCTCTTAAAACATGTGGTTCCTTTCATATTACAAATTATTCCACCTCTAGAGATCAGGACAACAATTGTCTCATTGCTAAAGATATCGTTATTAATTACTGGAGGCCGGGGGGGGGGAAATAAGTAAGAAATAAACTTGGTTCAGACTATTAGCAAGCTCCATTTGATCTCTTGAGGAAATATGTGAGGCAGCCAATGTATTGCCCACTTGGGATTTCATGAAAATGCCGATTGTATGAAGTGTGCTTCAGTGTGGCCTTTTCTAAACATTGCTGGTATGACTTGTATTGCTGGAGAGGACTTTTCCAGCAGGTACTGGTTTATACAGCTGGTGTCATCACACAATCTCGTCTAGATTGGGAGCCCATTGACAGGCCCATGCATGATGAACTGGGCCATGGTCACTAGAATCTAATTCAGAGGTAGCTAGCACAGTGCTTGCCAGGTGTTGTTGAGCTATCCCATCATCCCTGACCATTGTTCATACTGAGCCAGTGTGGTGTAGTGGTTAAGAGCGGTAGACTCGTAATCTGGGGAACCGGGATCGCATCTCCGCTCCTCCACATGCAGCTGCTGGGTGACCTTGGGCTAGTCACACTTCTTTGAAGTCTCTCAGCCCCACTCACCTCACAGAGTGTTTGTTGTGGGGGAGGAAGGGAAAGGAGAATGTTAGCCGCTTTGAGACTCCTTCGGGTAGTGATAAAGCGGGATATCAAGTCCAAACTCCTACTCCTCCTCCTCCTCCTCTTCTTCTTCTTCTTCTTCTGGCTGAGAGTTCAGCCACATGTTTTTCCATCCCTGTTCTAGATAGTCCAAAAGCAGAGATTCAAGAAGGAATCCCAATACCTTCTAACAATGAGATTTCCTACAGGTAAAGAGAAGAGCCTATCCATTCATCCAAGTGCGTGGCTCTGATACCAGCTCACATTCAACTCCCATGCAATGTCTCCTTTTCCAGTTTCCCCCTGGTTTCATCTCCCTTCCATCTCACCTGGGAAACTACCCAGTTTCTGCACTAACAAGCAAAGGTGGGAGAGAACATTCCTTCGAGGTGTTAATGACTTTAAGCCTTTCAGGAATGCACCCAGTTCAGAAAGAAAATGCAGTTCAACATTGAAACAATTGCAGGGAGGAGGAAGGTGTAATATTTCCTACAAGTGAGCTCAAGTGATCAAAGGATATAATGGAGCTTTTTGTTTGCTACATACAAAGAATGTAGTAGAGTTTAACCTTTGCCTTTGATGTCATGCTCTTTTTTTTATTTAAAAAAATGTCATGTCAACTTTCAATGCTAACAACACACCCCCTCCCCAAGAAATAAGGATTATGGGATTGGTGGGGGATTGGTCTTTTCTCTCTTTTTTTAAGGATCTGTTTCCAGAAATCAAAGCAAGAAAATAAAATTGCACTGCACAGACTTGCAACACTGTTGGGAGTGTCTTCACCAGGTCTGGTTTCCCAACAATACACCCATTGCTAGTGAGAAGCAAAGGACATCCACAGTATTAATGCTGCTTCTTTTTTTCCTGAGATAAGGGTGTGACAAACTCCTGTCCTGGGTGGGCGGAAATATAGTTCTTTGGAAATATTTCATTTCTCTTGAAATTCCATACACAGTGCTTTTTTTCTTTTAAAAAATGTTTAGGGGTACTCTCATTTTCCTACTTATATTGAAATACTGCCCCTCAACGAGGCCAAATTTAGATTCACAAAATGTTTAGAGGGATGCGTACTCCTGCGTCCCCCCCCCCCAAGAAAAAAAGCAATGACCACAGCTAAGCAGAATCTCTCCAAAAACATTTTGAAATTTTGATCTATCTCAGTGTGTCATATGATTTCACATTGCTGGCACAGTGGCACTCTTTTCATAAACATTTTGAGTAACAGGGAAATGCTGTCTCCCTTTTCGGCAGTTTTCAACTACAGAATGAGGCATGTGGTAATCCAAGAAGCATTGCCCTCACTCTCCAATGGCTTTGTATACTCACTGTGATAACATCTGTGGAGAGAGAGAGAGAGAGAGAGAGAGAGAGAGAGAGAGAGAGAGAGAGAGAGAGAGAGCATGCACTGCAATGCCATCATGTTTACTATATGAATCAGGATTGGTCAGGGTTATCCATGTGACCATTTCTAGGCAGATGACGGAGGAAACCACAAGCAGCAGCAAAGCAAACATCTAAGTGGTTTTCAGGAGCCATTTCCATCTCTGTAAAAGAAGTACTTCCAACTGTACAAACAAAAGAAATCTCTGTTTTGGTGATTTTATTTATTTAATTATACTTTTCAACTTTATACATTTCACTAATTTTACAGTCATTTTGACATTTCAAAACTTGACTTCCTTCCCCATCTTTCAGCAGTTCCTTAAAATTTTTTTTAAATATCTTCTGCAAATCCAAATTAATTTACAGTAATTTGCTTATTTATTCATCTTCTTTAAATATGTACTCTTATAAAACTGCAGGTTATTACAATAATCCTGCCAATGTTTTTATGTGTTTATAACTTATCTGTAAATATTCAATAAACCATTTCCATTCTTTTATATCTTGAGTTCTTATTCTTCCGGTAAGTTTCGCCATTTCTCCATATTCCATAAGTTTTTGTATCCATTCTTCCTTTGCTGGGACTTCTGCTTCTTTCCATTTTGGGGCGAGCAACATTCTTGCCACTGTAGCAGCATACATGAATAAGTTTCTATACATTTTAGGTACCTACCAAACAAAAGAAATCTTGCAAATAAATAAGCAACATGCTTTATCTGCTTTTATTCAGTTGTTGTAATGTACCCCGGACCTTATGGTGAAGGTAAGAAAAGAAATAATAAAATTGGCATGTATGTGTCACATGCCAAGTTTTGCCTGTATTTTCTACTCTGGGTTCTCCCTTCCCTTATTGTGTTTTGTAAATACAACTCTCGTCAGTTCACCTGTAATTAGAATTGAGTGCAGATGATTTATCAAGGTTTTCTGCTGCATTTGTGGGCAGAGAGATTGGAAGGACCATTTCACCTAATTTCTCCGTAGGGAAGAGAAGTTCTCTAGTAGTTTCTGAGGGACTTGCCCCATTCATTTGTTCCTAAGTGTTTTTCTTCTTGCCATAGCAAGTAGCTGCCGAGGCAACTGTGAAGACAACCTAAGCACTATTTTACATTGTCCACAGTGCATTGTTCCAGTGCAGGGGAGGTGGGGAAGAGTGACAAAATGGTAGCACGCAAACAGTGGTGGAAAATATTCAGAGGAAATTCTGCATAAGTCGCCTTTTTCTATTTTTAAAAAATATGTTTTATTAATTTTCATTAATAACATTCCAATGAATATCGTATCAAATCTTGCCGCATCATAATACAAATAAATACCCCAATTACACATTCCAAATTAAACCTTTTAGGAGGACTTCCCATGTTCTGCCTGGCCAGGAGAAATATTATTTCTTGTTCCTGCTTTTTCTTGTTTATTCTCAGTGTTCCAATATTTCCGATCTTAATTTTTCTAGAAGGAGAAAAGAATGTGACTTAGTTCCATTTCAGTAAGTATACTCTGAGTAAAACTTAGTTGAATTCCACCCATAGTTCCAAAAGGCCAGAAGACAATCTCAACATGATTTTAGATTTGAGAAGCAGAGATTGGAGGTGACCTAATGGGTAATAATAATAATAATAATAATAATAATAATAATATTTATACCCCGCCCATCTGGCTGGGTTCCCCCAGCCACTCTGGGCAGCTTCCAACAAAACTTTAAAATACAGAAATCCATCAAACATTAAAAGCTTCCCTAAACGGGGCTGCCTTAAGATGCTTTCTAAAGGTCTGGTAATTGTTGTTCTCTTTGACCTCTGGTGGGAGGGTATTCCACAGGGTGGGTGCCACTACCGAGAAGGCCCTCCGCCTGGTTCCCTGTAACTTGGCTTCTCGTAGCGAGGGAACTGCCAGAAGGCCCTCGGCGCTGGACCTCAGTGTCTGGGTAGAACAATGGGGGTGGAGACGCTCCTTCAGGTATACTGGACCGAGGCCATTTAGGCCTTTAAAGGTCAGCACCAACACTTTGAATTGTGCTCGGAAATGTACTGGGAGCCAATGTAGGTCTTTCAGGACTGGTGTTATGTGGTCTCGGCGGCCGCTCCCAGTCACCAGTCTAGCTGCCGCATTCTGGATTAATTGTAGTTTTCGGGTCACCTTCAAAGGTAAAGAAGAATCATATAATTGTAGAATTGTAAGGGACCCCAAGGGTCATCTAGTCTAAACCCGTGCATTGCAGGAATCTCTTCTAGATCATACATGACAGATAGTCATCCAACCTCTGCTTAAAAACCTCCAAGGAAGAGAGTCCACCACCTCTCATGAATCTCATGGGAATAGATTCTCTTTTTTTATATATATATAACAGAAAATAACAGAAAATAGTCAAAAAATAATAATACACTTACATTCCTACATATCCATCATTTACATAATACAAACAAATCTATATCGTTATTGTTCCTATTAACATTTTTCCAAAATTAAAATCCCAAAAGAGCTAGTACTTGGCAATTGTATCGAGAAGGAGAAAAGCGATGGAGAAAGAAGAAGAGAAAAAAAAGGAATAATAATAATAATAATAATAATAATAATAATAATAATAATAATAATAATAGTAATAGTATTGGTAATTATCATAAACAAAAATAAAATCAGCAAAAGGGAAAAAGAAAGAGGAAACAGACAAAGGGAAGAGGGAGGTTCATGGGAATAGATTCTCATGGGATTCTGTTCCACTGTCAAATTTTCATTGCTTGTTCAGAACCAGAGACCTCCCACCTAAATAAACACACATTTGACTCAAATTTTAGTTTTCAGCAGAATTTGGGCCACAACTTTATTGATTACAGAAAAGTGAGTGGTTGCATAGGCTCTGGTTCAACTAGCTCCCTGCACCCTTGCAGGTAGCGCTGACCCAGAGCTCTATCATAGGTCAGCCAAGGGTGAACACCTGAGGTAGGGAGAAAGCCCGGGAACAGACTCTGTTCACTCCCCAGATGCTCCCCTGGACTCAGGCACGGTCACCAAACCAAACCAAGTTGAGCCCCTGGATTCCTTTAACAGAATACCCTTCACATAGGGATGGCGAGACCATTCTCCCATCCCTGTCACCTGAACCAGTGCCTAACCGCAACCTTACAAGTTGTGACGATTTGCTACGCGGCAGGCAAAACCCAAATGGCCAGAGCCAATCATTCAAGTGGGGGAAATTCCTGCCATGCCCCTGTCCCAACAACAGACGACCCACGACGGCATAGCAAGGTCAATCACAAAAAATGCCCTAAATATATAGAGAGGTGGGCGGGTGTTCCGATGCACACGGCAAAAGAGGAAGCTCTGGGTCACGGTCATAGGTATATATAGGTCCCTCGGTCCGTTTAGACTGCACCCCATTGGTCAGATTACACCCAGCAATGAGGGACCTACCAATCGGATGTTGTGGCTGTCCAATAGACCCACCCACAACCAGGAGGTCAGTCTCCAGGTCTCACCGCAACACGTGAGGACATGCTTTGTCAGAAAGTTCTTCCAAGTATTTAGTCAGAATCTCCTTTCTTGTAACTTGAATTCATTGGTTTGGGTCCTACCCCTGAAGCAGGAAAAAGCAAGCTTGCTCCATCCTCCATGTGGCAGCCCTTCAGATATTTGAAGATGGCATCATAGCTCCTCTCAGTCTCCTTTTTACCAGGCGAAACACACCCAGTTCCCTCAACCATTCCTCATAAAGCATGTTTTCCAGGCCCTTTATCATCTAGGCCACCCTCCCCTGCACACATTCCAGCTTGTCAGTATGCAATAACTGGGTATTTTATCTGCTGAGGTATGTTGGGGAAACTCCCGAGAAATGGTATTCATGGACTTTTGGTGTGTGTGGCTTCCCTCAGTAATCTTCAAACATTTCAGCTGAGCAGAAAGCCCCAAAATTCACTCTGAATTTTACGTTCAAGATTTCTGTCAAATGAAACTAAGCTGAACTAGACTAGGAAGGACAAGAAATAAAACCACGTTGCCTGTAACCCTGTTTCCTCTGAGAGATCCAGAAATCCCGTTCTCCCATCTGAGGCCTGCCAATTTTCCTCCCCTTGATACAACTAACTTGTCACAGAGGCCGGATCAGGCTACTTCAGAGTGACGACGCTACGCAGCTCTGCATTTTATTCTTTTATTGGTGCTGCGTATTTACAGTGCTGAAGTCATTGCTATTTACAAGGAACGATGTGGTCATTCGGTTTCAGAACCTCCGAATGGCTTTTGGCGCGTCTTTCTCCAACACAAAAGCTTTGGCAGACCCATCCTCTTTCCCCTCCTCTTTCTGCGTAATTCCGGAGTTGGGGGGATGGGTCTCCCCCCCTTATTCGCCCCTTCCTGTCCCACCTGGGACCCTGGCTCCTCTACCTTGCCTGAGCCTCGGACACGACTTCCTGCTTCCCCACTGGAATCGGAACTCTCTCTGCTTTCCCCTGTGCTCGGGGATGGGCTTGAACTCAGGAGGGGAGGGACTTCGCGATATCCCCTGTCCCTCACATAACTTTTTCATGGTTGCTAATTTTTGCAGTGTTGAACAACTCAACACATTTTCACTCAATCTGCCTTTTAGAGGGCTATCAGGAGTTCTTTACCAAGTTTTAATTTAAAAGATATTATTGAAACACAAAGGTAACACTAAAGAAGCATTTCGTGGGTTCATTGCCTATGATGAATATCAGTGCTTGAAGGTGTTCTGGTGTTGCTTTCACGGGCAAAGCAAATAGGGTTTCAATTTATGCTTCACTAATCTATATGGTTAGTTCAAAGACAATATAGCAAAACAATATTCCCTTGGATAAAACATCTTTGCGTAAACTATGCCACAGGGTTACTGTGATTAGACAGCCCTTTTACTTGGAAGACTGAATAGTTTTGCTTATGGGAAATGAAGATAACCAAACTTCTTGTAGCAAACTGAATTAACTGCCTATAATGCCCCTATTTTTGTTGCAATATGAGCGCTGGCTGTCATTTTTGTTCTTGTTGGGGCATGAATTCCTCAGATAACTTAAGCACCTCCCCTCAATTCTTCACACAATTAAAATCCAAACGGTCAAAATGAGCCTCCATTTTCTTTGACTCATTAGGACATGCCAATTAAAATTGCATGCTATCTATAAAACTGGAGGAGTAAACAACATAGCTTTGTTTATTTAGTGTTATAAATGTCCCCTTGCCCTTTGCAGATCAACGAGGCAACAATTTTTGCTGCTCTCTCCCTGTCCTTGAAAGAGAGATCCAAGTTGGATCCAAATATCAGTAGGTAGGTTTGCTAGGTTGATTATTGGGCAAACTGGATGGGGCTGATGGGAGTTTGAGTCCCACAACATCTAGAGGGCCCCAGCGGTTTTCAAGCCCTGCCTCACAGATGGAGGATATCCTTTATGACAGGCATAGGCAACCTTGGCTCTCCAGATGTTTTGGAACTACAACTCCCATGATCCCTGACCATTGGCCCTGTTATCTAGGGATCATGGGAGTTGTAGTGCAAAACATCTGGAGAGCCAAGGTTGCCTGTGCCTGCTTTCTGAGATGGGCTAACCAGAATTGTCTCTATTGTCCCAAACATAGATCACATAACAGCACTGTTATACTTAACGTTTTATTTTTAGTCATTCTGCTAATGTTTCCTAACACTGTTTGCCTTCTTTTCACTACCAATGCACATGGAATCGACATATTTAGCTTGCTCTGTACCACAACCCCAGGATTTATTTTCCTGAGAGCTATGATCTGTTTTGGGCACATTCTGTGCACGACAGTGCAAATTCTTACAGGTAAGAGCTCAAAAGGAACAGATGCCATTTTTTTTTTAAAAAAGATTCTGTTTTCTGTTTTCCTTGCAAACTTCCTAACCAAGCTCGTGTGAGTGACAGAGGCCTAGGACAAGTGGAAGATGGTATTTGAATTCTTCATTGGTGTGTGCCAATTCTCAGGATTCCCTCCACTTCCATAAGACCTGAGTGTCTGGAAAATAAATGCATTTTGAAGCCAACAAGTTTATCACTCTTGATAAGAGCTCTTTTAACAGCAACTTAACAGCAGCCAGTGATTAATAGCAAAGATAAGAACAAAATTATGTGTTTAACCTCCCCATAGCTGCTGCTATTATTTAGATTGCCACCCTAAAACACCTGCTCAATCAGACGTATTGGAGATGATCTTAGTTCTTGTAGACGTAGTCTGCCTTTGGGAGCAGTTCTAATGTAGGGAGAAAAATTATTACCAGGAAGCACGATTCAGGCCCTCATGCATTGAATGGAAGTTATAGTGCACAAGCGGAGCTAGCCTGCCAAGCCACAGCAAGTGACCTGCTGTACAACTTTATTTTCTCTTCAGATGATCAGGAGATAAAGCACTTTGCCTTCTCATCCTGCCATGTTTCTTTTCCAGTGGGTTAAAAAAAAGGTAAAGGTAAAGGACTCCTGACAGTTAAGTCGAGTTGCGAACAATGGCTACAATTCCCTTAATCTCCTGTGCAGGCTCTACTCTTTTTTTAGACAGAGAGAACTTTGCAACGTTGATCTCTCCCAAGCACCAGGCTTGATTGTTGCAATATGTTCTATGTTGGGCTGTACTTGAAGGCCAGTTGTGCACATTGGAGGTGTCGCTAAGCAATGAAGCAAAATCCACTTGAGTAAAGAAATATGGTTTTAAAAAAGCATTCTGCCTAATAATTTGGAATGCGACCAGCATCTCCAGCCACATAAGTTAATTTTTTAAATTGAGAGAACAGCATAGACCATCTACTTTTGTAAACAAAGAACCATGAATTTTTTCTCCCAATGCATTCCTACGGGATTCGACTTACATTTTTTTTTCGACTTACGAATGTGCGTTCGGAACACATTAAATTCATAAGTAGAGGTACCACTGTACGGTATTCCCTTATTACTGTTCTGCTGCTACAGCGATGTTAGGTTAGCATACAGTGGAGAAAGCACATGACACTTTCCTCATATACAGCGGTGCCTCGGTTTTCGAATGTAATCCATTCCGGAAGACAGTTCAATTTCTGAAACATTCGAAAACCAAAAACTCAACAGCCGACAGCTAGGCCTCAGGATCTTGCACTCAGTGGAAGCCGCATGGCATGTTCGACTTCCAAGGCACGTTTGAAAACTGAAACATTTACTTCCAGGTTTACGGCATTCGAAAATCTAAATGGAGACATTCAAAAACCGAGGTACCGCTGTACATGTGAACCTAGCCAGCATACTGTCTTCTTCATGTAAGTCATACAATTTTGGTCCATTTTCCATCTTGTACTCAAGAGCAGGTATCTAATGCCAATATAACATGTGAATCTTATCAAGTCAAAAAGTTAATAATAATAATAATAATAACTAGCTGGCCCTGCACGCGTTGCTGTGAGTTAGTCTGTCAAATGGAGGGTAATAGCCCCCCTTCAGATCCCCTGAGTCTCAGAGTCCCCCTGTTTTACAGGATCTCGTGGTGGAGGCGGGGTTTGTGGGTGTGGGCTAGACTCCATGGGGAGGGAGGAGGAGGTGGAGGAGGAGCTGTGGGAATAACGCCACTTGAGGGCGCTGTTTTAGTTTGTGGAAAAGCAGGTTTTTACCTGCACAGGTATGAGATGTGAGCAATCCAAGGTTGTGCAAACACTCGGGTAGTGGCATGGACCATTGTGTCCAAATTCCAGGACAATTGGTCAAGCAGTTTCGGAGAAAAGTGGAGCCCACAGTTTCACCTTTTTTACATTTATATATAATAATAATAATAATAATAATAATAATAATAATAATTTATTTGTACCCTGCCCATCTGACTGGGTTGCCCCAGGCACTGGGTACGGGACCCTTAGTAGGGACCCTTTAAAATGCAGAAGAGCAACTGCAAGAATAAATCAGGTCCCCACTTCTGGATATTTTAAAGTGATAATGTCACTTTTTTTAAAAAAAGTTTTACTAATTTCGCTTCTTCTTCCTAATTTGGAAGAGAGAGAGCTTATAAGAATGACAGGGTAAATATGGGTGACTGACTGGAACTGACCAGGCTTAAAGTCGGCTGTGGCTGTCATGCAAGCTACCCCTGCTGAGTTGTCCTCTTCTCCACAGCTGTTAAACATGCAGGGGCTACATCCTCTTTTACTTCTGGGCACCCTGTTTCACATGGGAAGATGGTTTGAATTCAACGTTGTGATTCTCCCCAAACAACATCAAGCAGTATTACATCCACACACACACAAAAAGATCACAACAAATGAATTCTCAGTTCCCAAAGGGAAAAAAAGAGTGGCCAGTTCAGTGGAACACAGAAATAAAAAAAATCTACATCTAAATTTAAGTGACTCTGCTGTAGTGAGATCCCTATAACCCTTCTAAGAGCTATATTCTAACCTTCCTTTTGGATTCCTTAAAAGTGCTTATCAAGATGAATGAGAACATTAGTATGTAATTTGAAAAATGTAATTGCTTTTCTCTCTAGCTTTTTCTAAGCATTTTCAAGGTCACCCTTAAAAGCGGGGAAGATAAACCTTTAAGTCGTGCCTCCTCCAAGTATTCCATGCCAGCATATATATATATATATATATATATATATATATATATATATATATATATATATATATATAGTGTGTGTGTGTGTGTGTGTGTGTGTGTGTGTGTGTGTGTATGTTTTGGTCCTGTTTTCCTTTCCCCACTGCAGAGTGTGATACTCTTTTATTTTCAGTTTTTATGAATCCAGGTTTCATTTAATTAATTCCATGGAGACTAGGCACAACATTTACATTAAACACTGTCATTCATGTAGCATGATATAGAAATCTGAACTGATAATTGCTGGCACATTTGTTTCTGTCTTATTTTCCTCTGCTATTTTTTTTTTTTTTAGAGATGGGAGGCCACAAAGCCTCTTTGGAAATCAACCGTGAGCCCCTGATGGTTTGGTGCAGATTGTCCTGCAGTGACGCAGTGACAAGGGCAGCAACCCTCAAGTTGCTTTGGAAGCACAAGAGGCATTAATTTAAATGAAATGCTTGTTAATCACACAAATAAGGGCAAAGATTTTGGCCAAATTTATTCACTCTCCCTGGCAGTTGGTCCCGTGGTGGTTGGTGTCCATTGGGACTGGTGGGGTGCAAAGCAGGAGATCAACAGTAGGTGGAGCTGCATTCTAGTTTCGTCCCCATCCTCCTCCACATCCAGTTCTATAAGGGCAAAACAAGGGAACAACTAAGAGAGGAAAGTTATAATTTCCATAAAGTTATCATTTTCTTATATGCAATTAGCAGAGAGGTTTAAACTGGATAAAAAGACTTTTGGTACAGAGCAAGGAAAGGCATACTTTGAAATTGATGATGAACATGTTTTTGTGAAAATGTATAAACTTTTGTTGAAATTCAAAGCAGAAGAACAGGTTAAAGTTTGCATGATTAAATGAGCTTTTTGAAATAATATACAGATGGAACAGTTGGAATATATGTGGACTTAAAGGGTTAAAATTACATTGCATTATGATCTTAAAGAGATTGTTTTATAAAATGATGTACTGTTGGTACTTATTGAGAATGTATAAAGGTGTTTCAAATGTTTGCTAAGAACATGAAGGGACATTTTACCTTGCTTGGTAGAATGTTAAAAGGCTAAAAAAATATTGGATACAAATACATACATTGATATAGCAGATTTTAAAGGTTAATATTCAATTGAAGCCAGAGTGGGGGTTTTTTAGGGTTAATGGATACAAAACTGGAAAAGGACTATGGAAGATTATTCTGCTACATGACTGCAGCGGCGGGAATGTTAAATGTGAATGGAGGAATGGTTGGTAAACTTACTTGATTCAGCTGAGATGGCAAAGTGTTTTATCACAGAAAAATCATTATTGTTATTTATTAAGGATTGAAAACTTCTTATGGACTTTTTGTGTGAAAGAGAAAATGAACTTGTAATATCTGCATTTGAAGATTGAAAAAAATATTGGCTTATAGAAAATAGGTAGAATAATTGGAAGTTAATGAGTGAATTTAGCTGCAGAATGGAGAACTTTTAGCTTTTTGCATTTTCATTCATTCATTCATTCATATTTTCTCTCTCTCTCTCTTTCCTTTCCCTTTCCTCCTTTTCCCCTTTCCTTTCAACAGAGGGAGACGTTTTATGTTGTAAAATTTTATTGTATGTTATTTTACTTTTTATCTTAATTTTTGTGTAAATCCCTGACAGAAGTCACAATTATTTGTAGTTCTGGGAAATGTGTTTTATGTGATGGGCCAATGGCCGTAATAAATATCATTCATTCATTCCTTTCCTTTCCTTTTGCTTCCATTCCTTTTTAGACCGGATTTTTTAAAAAGCATTTCTTTTGCTTTGGTGTATTATTAAAAATATACTTTGTATTGGGTATGAACATTGTTGCCTATCTTTGGACAAGTATCTACCACTCTATCTATGGGCCAAATGGAGACAAAGGACAAGGAAGCTGGAAAGGAGGGTCCCAAGTGGGAACTGTCTGAGGGTAGGCTATATGTAGCATTCACCTTAATGGACCAGGCTCCACCGTGTGGATGCTTTTCACAAGGTGAAGGACGCATGCCTTCACTCCACCACATGCATGTGGTAATGTCGGACAGCAGGGCTGTTTTCTTTTTGACGAGGTTTTGTCATTCGATTCACACACCGCCTCCATGTCCATCAGCAAGGTTCTCCCCAGACCAGTCAGGAGCCATTATATGTCCTTGCCCCCTAGGCACTTCTAAAGGCTGCCCCATCCCACCAGAGAGACCCTCAATGGGGCAGGCACTACCCAGCTTCTGACTTTTGTATGTCAGGGTCTAAGCCTCTGGAGACCTGGGTAGCCCTAATGAAACGAGCCAAAAATAAACTGTGGTATAATCCATGTTTGATAGCTTTGCATTTGAGCAAATGGTTTTCACTTTTCGTAGCTTGGGACCAGAGAACCCAACGCTTGTCTCAGGTCACTGACATCATCTATAGGTGCCCCCAGGGTCAGGGCAGGTGGCTACTGTTGGTAGTGGCACCTCAAGAGAGGGACAGCCAGGGAAAGTCACTTAGCCCCTACTGAGATGTCATTTTAGTGCCTGGTGAAGACCTTTCCTCTCCCCCGCACTTCCCCGCACTTTTCATCTTGCCTCCAATGTAATTTTAATTCTTTCTAAGCTTTCCTGGGAGCTTGTAGAGAGATATACAAGGTGTGACCGGAAAGTATGGTGAATGATCACAGAAATTGGACAGCGAGAAATATTCGAACATACATATCTTGCAGGCCTTCAAAGTTGGCCCCCTCTGATACAATGCACCGTTGACATTGTTGGAAACTTCTGGAGAAGTCCTCTTTTTGTATTGCTTTCAGTTCCCTCATCACAGCAGCTTGGACGTGTGAAATGTTGGAAAATCTGTGCCCTTTCAGTGCAGATTTCAGTTTTGGAACGAGAAAGAAATCTGGTGGGGCCAGATTGGGAGAATATGGAGGGTCAGTAACCTCAGTAATGATTTCACATGGAATATGCAATTCTTCCACCATCATTCGGACGGACAATCGCCAATCCCGCATCAATAAGTCACGAACTCTGTCAACATTTGCTGCCGTTTTGCTCGTCAATAGTCTGCTAGACCGATGGTCATCTTTGATGGTTCCTGCCCTTCACAGAAATGCTTAAATCACTCATACACTGTCTTTCGAGTTACAGCTTCATCTCCGTACACAATTGTGAACATTTCATGGGTTTCCGATGCCGATTGTATGTTTGAATATTTCTCGCCGTCCGATTTCTGTGACCATTCACTGAACTTTCTGGTCACACCTTGTAAAGGAACAGAGCAAACACGCCACACCAGCATGTATGTTTGCAACACCACAGAGTGCAAACATACCCCTTCCCATTATTCTAGTTACAGGTAGGTAGCCGTGTTGGTCTGAGTCGAAGCAAAATTTTAAAATTTCCTTCAGTAGCACCTTAAAGACCAACTAAGTTTTTATTTTGGTATGAGCTTTCGTGTGCATGCACACTTCGTCAGATACACTGAAACAGAATCCACCGGACCCTTATGTATATTCAGAGGGTGGGGGGTGGGGTGATGGGAATGGGTGATGGGCTGATGGGAGTGGTAAACCTGTAGATGGCTGTTAACGACTGTTGATGACTGCAATTGGTCCTGGGGAAAAAAAAGCAAGGGCT
This sequence comes from Zootoca vivipara, assembly GCF_965207765.1. Classification (NCBI taxonomy): domain Eukaryota; kingdom Metazoa; phylum Chordata; class Lepidosauria; order Squamata; family Lacertidae; genus Zootoca; species Zootoca vivipara. Next base: position 8,048,322 of record NC_142591.1, read on the forward strand.
GAGGCGCTAAAGAAAGCTTGATCGTGCATAATGAGATAAGAATCCAATGTCTTTATTCATCCCAGGTGGCTCCATGGTTTTAAGCTTGGTAATGAGTTCCAATTCAGAAACTTCTCTTTCCAGTCTGTTCCTGAAATTTTTCTCTAATAAAGCAGCTGCTTTGAGATCTTGTATAGAATGTCCTGGGAGATTGAAGTGTTCTCCTACTGGTTTCTCTGTCTTGTGGTTCCTGATGTCAGATTTATGTCCATATATCCTTTGGCGTAGGGTTTGGCCTGTTTGTCCAATATAGAGAGCTGAAGGGCACTGTTGGCATTTGATGGCATACACAATGTTAGAAGATGAGCAATTAAATAGTCCCGAGATTAATTAAATAGTCCTTCCCATCATGGCGGTGATGCTTTTGCAAGTCAATGATAATGGGGAAGTGGAGAAATTTTCCACTATCGACATTACCAGTGCACATGGGAGCCTTGTGAGCTTTTAAAAATTCATTCCCTCCCACCCACAAATCAGCCACAACATTTCAGGATAAGGCATTGTTAGTAATTCTGCCTTGCTTGGGGCTGTGCCCCAGAGTGACAGCGCTTTCCTTTCTCTGCTCTAATTAGGCCCAGTCAGAGATACCATATAGAGCAGCACCCGTCTTAATGTCTATACGTCCCTCCACTTTAAACGGCACGGGCCGTTAGAAACAGCGCCTCGTCATTCTTAGGAACAGTTCGCAGGGAAATTTCTGGGAAATTTAAAATCTCCTTTATGTGCCTCCTTCGTGTTGGCGTTGTTATTTGTGTCCCCCGGATCACACCACTGTTTGGAAAGAGAAGTGTGCGGTGTTTTGATACTGTGTACTGTAACTGCCAACTAGGTCAGAATGCAATCATTTCCCTACAATTGCTTCATGACAAGGAAGGAAGTGATTTGAAGTGTGGTTTTTATAATAGAACATATTAGGTTGGTGAAGGAAATGGAGAGACATGAGTGGAGTTTGATTTCTGTTGAGGAACTGTGTAAAGTTCAAGTTTGCCGGTGCTGCACAAACTTCTAAAAAAGCTTGCCCAGGGCTTAATTTGAGACAGGCCTCAGCCATTATAGTATGGCATATGTAGCAATAATAAAGTGAGCATCTCTGTATATGCACAAACGGGCTACTCCATCTTTCTCTATTGGTTTCTGGCATTTTCTTCAACACTTCAGACTCTTCTTCCATTTCAGTTCTCCTTTTAAAATATTTGTTGCTTTTTCACTTGCTCTTACGGCCTGGTACTGAAAACAGCAAATCAATTGCAAATATCAAGTAGCATCTGTGTGTCTTTTCCCAGTTTCCTGGCCTGATTCATGTGAGGTTAAGATCATATTAATTAATATTTTGCAATATATAGGCTTTAGAAAATTTTGACATCCTGTCTGAAATCCTTGAGGATGCTGCATTGAACGTGAATAATAACTTAAAGAGAGAGAGAAACCCTACAGGAGCATCTCAATTGGAGAGAAAAACAAATCTCTCAGAAAACGGCAAAGCAAGATTTTAGATATGCAGGTAATCCCTATTGACTTGCTTGGAAACCAGCCATTCTAACAGAAAATCATGTGTGTCCCCCCCCCCTCACCCTGTAAAGTAAACAGGAAATTTTGAAATAGAATCCCAAGGTACAAACAGCATGGTTTACCAAATGCTCTCAGTATACTGAACGATCTCTTTTAATTTTTTTAAAGATAATTTTTATTAAATTTCCAAATAAACAACATCAAACAACAACAAATAACAAACACAACAACAAACATTTTTTTTAAACATTTTATCTTCTATTCACCTATTTTAATTCATTTTGCTCTGCCGAGCTTTGACTTCCCTCCCTCCCATCATTCGGTTTTTTTCCTCACTTTTATCTCGCAGTTCCTTTTAGTCCATCTAATGAAAACCAATTTGTAGGATTTATTTCAGTCCTGCAAGTCTCTTTAAACTTCTACAGTTCTTCTCCATATAGTCCATGAATTTACTCCATTCCTTTTGGAACCTTGTCTCTCCCTGGTTTTGGATCCCACAGGTCAACTTTGCTAACTCTGCATAGTCAATCATTTTCGTCTGCCACTCCTCAATTGTCGGTAACTCCTGTAATTTCCATTTTTGGGCTAATAAAGTCCTAGCTGCGGTTGTAGCATACTGACTCCAATTTCTCCCCCACAGCTTCCACTCAACATAATTGGCTACCATTGTCAGGACTTAAGAAAACATGAAATATTGTGATATGACACAGGGGAGGTTTGAATGTCCTCCCTGCACCTCCGACACACACCTTGCGCAGAGGAGGGTGACCAAGATGATCAAGGGTCTAGCAACCAAGCCTTATGAGGAATGGTTGAGGAAGCTGGGTATGTTTACCTGGAAAAGAGGAGACTGCAGGGAGATAGGAAAGACATTTTCAAATATCATAAGAGCTTCTCATGGAAGATGGAGCAAGATTCCTTTCTCCTGCTCTGGAGGGTAGGACCCAAGGCAATGGATTCAAGTTGCAAGTAAGGAGATTCCGACCAAACACTATTACAAAGTCTAACCTGCCCTTTAGTCAAAATGTTTCCCTGGTTTCTTTCTCTCTCTCTTTCTGTGACAGAAAGTGAGTGACAGAGGCGGACAGCAATAAAGAGTTTGAAAACAGGTGGGAAAGGGGATAATTCTGCACTGGATATGATATTGAAGGGGAGCTTGATGTTCCTTTATTTTATTTTATTTGTAATCACCACATTTCACTAGCCTTTTTGTCCCCTGAAAGTGCCAACATTGAGCTTCTTTTCTTTCACCCTCAAGGCTTTGTAACTAAATAAATTAGGCTGCAATTGTATACGCACATACCACATTGATGTCAGTTAGTTTTACTTCTGAGTAGACATGTTGAGGATTGTATTGTACGCTACTGGTTAACCACATGTTCTCACAACAGAATATGTCTCATTAATTCCTAGAGACAAGACTGGTCTGTTATTCCCACTAACTGCAATGCTCTCAGCGGCCTCATCCTTTGTTTTCACAAATATTGACATACATCCCACCTCCCCTTTTAGTTCAAATAAGTATAACATGACATATGAAGTAACAAACAGGATAGATTTCTATTTTGTTATTTAAACAAACCAGGAAGAGATTTGCTCCCCTACCACCCTTGACTAATGCAGAAGCACAAGTAATTACAAACCTGAAACAGCCAATAATATGTGCAATTTATATACAGTTGATATTATCACCGAGTCAAGGTATGGGCGCCGCTGATTTCTGCTACAGGTGTAGCTGCTTTGAGGGAATCACAGTGTGGCTTAATTCTGTTCCGGTGTTATGGCATTATGCCTGACTCAGATTCCCTCCTCCCTCCTTGCCCAAATAAATATAACACCCCTCTTCCTTTTTTGTCAGAGTTTCAAACACCAGGATCAGTAAAACAGGCTGCTGAGATCCGCCCTTGTCGAAGAAGTTAGAGTTGCTAAAGGAATAAAGTTCGCCATCCTCTGAGTATGAAGCATCTCAGCTATAAATCTTGGTTCCATCTTCTCCACACACTAAGGAAACCTAGCCCAAACCTGGTTACTTAAAAATAAGTACAGTGGGGAGCTTTTGCAGTTAAGTGGCACTGTGGGTTAAACCACTGAGCTAAGGGCTTGCTGATCAGAAGGTCGGCGGTTCGAATCCCTGTGACGGGGTGAGCTCCCGTTGCTTGGTCCCAGCTCCTGCCAACCTAGCAGTTCGAAAGCACGTCAAAATGCAAGTAGATAAATAGGAACCACTACAGCGGGAAGGTAAAAGGCGTTTCCATGTGCTGCTCTGGTTTGCCAGAAGCAGCTTTGTCATGCTGGCCACATGCCCTGGAAGCTATACGCCGGCTCCCTCGGCCAATAATGCGAGATGAGCGTGCAACCCCAGAGTCGGTCACGACTGGACCTAATGGTCAGGGGTCCCTTTACCTTTACACCTGGAGGTGGGTGGGACAGGAAGCATCATGAGCCAATGCAGAAGAGCAACAATGCTAACATTTATTATTTTTTAAGCTTATAGTTTAATCGGGTTTACATCTTCGTCCACACCTATCTGTGAAATGGGACAGCCGAAAGCACCACAGACTTTGGATTTTACAGTCAGTCGTAGGTTCAAACAGATTATCTTAAAGAAAGGGAAGGCTATTTTGCTTTCTTTAAGCCACTTGTTAAATTCTAATGAATGTCACGCCTCAATCCAAGTTGCTTAGGTGACAGCACTGTTTCAAAGCATAGGTGAATTAAAAAATAAATACAACCCGGAACATAGAAACCTACAGTGCAGAAAGAATGGTTCCATCTTAATCTTTCCTCTCCTATGCTTGTTTTAACTGTTAGAAGTCAACTCCATCCCCCCCCCCCCAAGGATTTTGTAGCATACCAGAATCTGGAATAGCTCTGACCCAAGATTCACTTAGAAGTCAAGCTACAGTATTTGACTCGACTTGGCCAGGAAGCCACAAAACATTCTGGCAGGTCTTACTATTACTTCTTGATAATGTGCTTTAATAAAACCATGTTTCGTTTACCCCACTACTCTGTCTTTTCCAAAGTCCCAGAAGACTTTGGTATGTGTAGGCATGGTATGTGTAGGAATCTCCCTCTATGGCTTTCTGGAAAGGGGCCATGCCACCATTTAAACCTCCATCCACAGTACTTCGCCATGCCCTGAACTAAATGTATGGTTTGTAGATAGTTATTTCCTGGGGAAAGGGAACTACTTGTAGAGGTCAGAGGGAAGAGGAGAAAGAAAGGCAGCCCTGCTGAGCAACAGCACATAGAAGAAGAAGAGTTTGGATTTGTTATCCCACTTTATAACTACCCGAAGGAGTCTCAAAGTGGCTAACATTCTCCTTTCCCTTCCTCCCCCACTACAAACACTCTGTGAGGTGAGTGAGGCTGAGACACTTCAAAGAAGTGTGACTAGTCCAAGGTCACCCAGCAGCTGCATGTGGAGGAGCGGAGACTCGAACCCAGTTCACCAGATTACGAGTCTACTGCTCTTAACCAGTACACCACACTGGCTTTCTCTAGAGCAACTCTTTCTCACCCCTTTTATCCTGTTTTAAATTCGCACTGGCCAGTGTAGGATAATTTTGTATACTCTAGGAGCTGGATGCAAAACACTCCCTTTTGCTTCTCTTTTTCCACTAGTGGCATGCTGACACCTAGAATAGGTGGGCATACTGTTGTCTAGCACTTTGGGTGATAATATTCTGTGCATTTATGCATGAAAATTGTGCCTTCTTTTCATCCGTGAAATGTTGGAAAATGTGCAGTCATCAACTGATGAACGTAGACACACATAAATGAGTCCTATCATTTTATGGTTGGAAAGCATGCCTCTTAACACAAATGAATGACTTATTGGAAATCACAAGACTTGCCTACAATTATTTTGGCAAGTTCCTTATATATATATATATATCTGAAAACAACAGCATCAGCCAAATATCAGTTCTGTTTACTCTCACTGACATTGCCACATAGCCAAATCTGATTTGTGTGATCTCTGATTATCTGGAATCAGTGGGGGAGAGCAAAGTTAGCCTCTCCAAAATAGCACCAGAGGAAAACAAGATCCGCTGTTTATACCACAGTGGGTGGCACTGTGGTCTAAACCAAAGAAGAAGAAGAAGAAGAAGAAGAAGAAGAAGAAGAAGAAGAAGAAGAAGAAGAAGAAGAAGAAGAAGAAGAAGAAGAAGAAGAAGCGGCGTTTGGATTTGATATCCCGCTTTATCACTATCCTAAGGAGTCTCAAAGCGGCTAACATTCTCCTTTCCCTTCCTCCCCCACTACAAACACTCTGTGAGGTGAGTGAGGCTGAGAGACTTCAGAGAAGTGTGACTAGTCCAAGGTCACCCAGCAGCTGCATGTGGAGGAGCGGGGACGCAAACCTGGTTCACCAGATTGTGAGTCTACCACTCTTAACCACTACACCACGCTGGCTGAGCCTCTTGGGCTTGCTGATCAGAAGGTTGGCGGTTCGAATCCCCGCGACAGGGTGAGCTCCCATTGCTCTGCCCCAGCTCCTGCAGTTCGAAAGCATGCCAGTGCAAGTAGATAAATAGGTACTGCTGTGGTGGTGCTGTGGTAAACAGCGTTTCCTTGCGCTCTGATTTCCATCACAGTGTTCCGCTGCACCAGAAGCAGTTTAGTCATGCTGGCCAAATGACCCGAAAAGCTGTCTGTGGGCAAATGCCGGCTCCCTTGGCCTGAAAGTGAGATGAGCACCTCAACCCCATGGTGGCCTTTGACTGAACTTAACTGTCCAGGGGTCCTTTACCTTTTACCTTTATACGATTTTAAATAGGGGTTCATATTTTGCGTGGGGCTGCCCTTGAAGACAGTCTGGATGCTGAAGCTAATGCAGAATTCAGTCACCCCATGCAAGGCATTGCTACTTAGTGTTTAAATCCCTGCTCTGGCTTGTGAGGTGTTTTGCTGGAGGGTAAAAGGCTTTCACTATTGAACATTCATGTCTCCCTCACACCCTTGATTGTCACCCAGTGGCAGAAGCCCATGACTACTCCGGTAAGCTCCCACCCCCCTCTGCCTCCAAATAATGAAAGCACACTTTAAAAATGGTTTCCAAAAGACATCAGGTTAAAAACAAAATCATAAAAATGCATTCACTCTGACCAAAGGAAAGACTGGTAATTGTCCTGCAAATATTAGAGGTACTGGATGAATCAGCAGAAATTCTTCCAGCAAACAAAGGGGCCGGGGGTGGGGGGCGCTGCCTTGGGAATATTACCTGGGGAAATCAGGAAATCACATCTTAAAAAATGAAAAATAAAAAAATAAAAAATGCTGAAGGCCCCAATGTACCAGTAGGTGGCAGCATTGTCAAAGCTCTACCAGCAGTATCTGAGTCTAGCACCATCTCATTCCCACTGGAAGTTTACATACAGAGTCGCTTGACCTTCCATGAATTTGTTTGTAACCTTTGCTGACTACATTGGCTAAATAGCCTGGTCCACTCGGATTTTGCCTGTGACGAAGTCTTGCAACTTGGCAGGACTGTGCAGAATATCCCCACCCCCACCCATTTGGAACTGCAAACCCAAAACTGCAATTTTGGGATGTAGAAACGTTTTCTAAAAATACTCTGATTGGAATAATGTTCATCTTTTGTGCCTTCATTTCCCCTGCTTCCTTCTGCTTTGACAGCACCCTCATCCCTTGCAAGTGTTTATTTCTTCCTGGATTAACCACATGGGACATCCCGACCAATCAGGTATCACTTTTTAGCAGGAGATTTGAGAGTAGAAAAGATAAATAAAGCGAATGTAGTATGATAGCATTGTAAACGAGTAAACAAATATTTCCCCAGGAGCTGCCGAAAATAATAATCAAAAGGTGTTTTTTTAAAAAAAAATGCTTCAACAAATATTCCTCAAAATGTTGAATAGTTTTCATTTAGATTCAGAGTTAATTTGCCTGAATCATTTGCTCCACTTATTTCTTTATTTTTTTTCCTGGTGCATCACGACACGACCTTCATTTTCTAATTCAACTTTGCAAAAGTGATGTCTAGAAAGGTCTGCAAAAAGTTCCGTTTATTGTGATTTACACCTTGTTTTCAGACTTTCTGTCTTCAGTGACTGTTTTGCACACAGAACCCATTCAGTGTATGAAAAACACCCGCCTTTTTCAATGGGGGACACAGGCCAGGCAGTTTGAGCATCACCATAATCTCATGTGACCTGAGGATGCACCAAAGACAATTCTCTGCTGCTGTGGGTTCCAGGGAAAGACTCTCTAATCTGCCTTTCAGAGAAGCAGGTCTGTCACTGCAGATTGTCTTACTAAGGAAGACCTGATAAGCTTCTGAGGACCTCCCCAGAGTTTATTCTCACAAAGTTCGAAAAGGGGAAAGTTTAGGAAGTGCAACAATATTTGCAAGTTTTTTCCATTGTGAGATAATTATCTGCTTAAATGCTACTGTTGAAACTGTTAACAACACACAATGGGGATTCTGGAACACACCAAGGTCACACTGGCTTTTTAATGTGAAAACTCAGACTTGTTAAAGATGTGAAAAACGGTTATTTAGTTTTTAAAAAAAAATAAAGAAAAAAGAGTCTTACTGCATTGTCAAAATACAACAGTATTTGGCACGCTTAGTTAAAATGAATTGCCGAAGAATGTTCTACGGGCTGTAAGGAAGTCCCCTGGTTTCAATATGACTTGATTTTTTAATTCCTATGCAACTAATGTCTGCAATAAGAAAGTATTCCCTGACTCTAAGGAGTAATTAAAAGAGGAAGAGGCTTTTCTCACACATATATAGGATGTGTAGTCCAAGTGGTGGGTTTCCCAGCCCTCCAGTTTAAAAGAAGCTCGCGGAAACTAAATCTACCTGAAAAGCTAACTTAATGTTTGTTTCCATGTTGACCTACTTCAACTACAAGCCTATTATTTCTTGTCAATTGTGATTTCCGTCCTTCCTCCCCCAATAAATTCTGGTGAAGGGATTGCCTCTTTCTTGCATCCTAATTCCCTGCCGAGGTACAATGTGAGTTATTCCATCTCCTATGATGCATTTTCAAACTGTCACTAATGTGTCCTTAGCATCATCTATTCGCTTCTCCCTTCCCTTTGCAAATTAATAATACTTGCATCCACACACACACACACACACACATATGGGAGATGTCCCACCATTGCCACAGTACAGTGCCAAAATTGAGGTGACATAGTTGCGTACGCAAGTGCTGCTTTAAAAGACAGTGAAGCCCGAGGATTCATTAAACTGAGTGGTGTTTCTCATTAAATTTGTCGATTGACAGAGCTGACTGTCATTTTCCTCCTGCTGTTTTCTCCCTCCATCAAGCAAAAACTTTGCCACCTGATATTTGAGAAGTGCTTACCACTGGGAAACAAATCGGAAAATACTTTGCATCGCCTTCTTCAGATTGAACCCTGGGTAACGCCTGGTGTTTGGATTCCAATGCTCAGTGTTTATCCTCTTGTCTATGCTAGAGGAGCGCTGGCCAAACAAGCACAGTGCTGGATTTTCATGCTCAAAAATTGGAGGGAGGAAGCTTTCAGACAGTTCCGGGATCTTGAGTTACCCTGGTGCTATTTTTGGAGAGGCTAACTTTGCTCTCCCCGACTGATTCCAGATAATCAGAGATCACACAAATCAGATTTGGCTATGTGACAATGTCAGTGAGAGCAAACAGAACTGATATTTGGCCCTTGTTGTTGTTGTTGTTGTTGTTGTTGTTGTTGTTGTTGTTGTGTGTTCCTGTTTTTGAAGCAGCTGTGATGCCTTTACAATAGGGCCACCCCAGTCTCTTGCCATGTGACTGTTTCATGAAGCATCATGTGGCACTACAAGGGATGTCCTCAATTGCCTTCTCTTTGGGGATGCTTGAAGAATTTGATTTCTGTCAATTCCTCTGTGGGATGACCTGATCTATACCTCTCAGGCTAATCTGTGCACCAGAACTTAGCTGGCCACCAGATTTCGCACTTCTCCCAATGGACTGACATAATTTTTGCTGGTTGACTGCTGCAGTCCTAGAGCTGGGAATAAGCCCCATTGAACTCAGTTAAACTTACTTCTGAGTACAGGATTGTGCTTGGACATATTTCAAAATGCACAGAGTAAAATCCTATGTGCCCATTGACCATGGGAGGAATCACATCTCCCTCTTCTGGTCCTACTGACATTGGAGTGGCAATATGATATGATTATTTATTGTGTTTCTTATTTATTTATGTATTGAATTTATATTCCGTCCTTCATCTCAAAGGAGCCCGGCAAAGCAAATCTATCCACAACAAAACTTTTTTAAAATAAGTATTTCTTAAAAAACAAAAAACAAAAAAAACAGCTGAAGAGTTGAAAAACAGTTACAGTGGAACCTCGGTTTATGAACACCTCGGTTTACGAATTTTTGGTTTACGAATGCCGCAGACCCGTCTGGAACAGATTAATTCACTTTCCATTACTTTCAATGGGAAATTTTGCTTCAGTTTATGAACACTTCAGTTTATGAACAGACTTCCGGAACCAATTACACCCATGCTTCGGGTTAAGTACGCTTCAGGTTGAGTACTCCGCAGACCCATCTGGAACGGATTAATCCACTTTCCATTACTTTCAATGGGAAAGTTCGCTTCAGTTTATGAACGCTTCAGTTTAAGTACTCCATGGACCATCTGGAACAGATTAATCCACTTTCCATTACTTTCAATGGGAAAGTTCGCTTCGGTTTATGAACGCTTCAGTTTAAGTACTCCACGGACCGTCTGGAACAGATTAATCCACTTTCCATTACTTTCAATGGGAAAGTTCGCTTCAGTTTATGAACACTTCAGTTTATGAACAGACTTCCAGAACCAATTGTGTTCATAAACCGAGGTACCACTGTACAGTTAAAAACATGTAAAAATAGAATGCTGTTTAAAATGTTCTCTAAAAGCAGTGTGTGTCAGGGGAATGGGGTGGGAAATTTAAGAAGGCAGAAAATCTGTCTTTATCAGAATCAGCACTGTTTCTGTTTGTTTGAGAGAACATAGATGTTTATACTTAAATCGGGAAGATCAGTGCAAAAATAATGTGTAAAATAAACATTTTTGTCCATGCCTAATCTGAATTCTGACGTTATCTATTTGCATGCCATCAAGTTCAATGAAATGTGCATCTGAAAGGGCCTCTCCATTCACAATCTAACTCAACTAGTTATCCCTAGGTAACATTTGCCTAACATTTAAGGACTGAGGATAAGAAACATTGACTTGACTGCCTTGGCAAAGGGGATTCCCTTCTGCAAACATTTCTGTGTTCTTTTGAGGTCACCATCTCCTCAAATTACTGGAACAAGGGTGTTTCTCGGTTGGCACAAATATTCTCAAGAAACTACCCCCCCCTCGTCTCAGTTGTAGACAAACTTTGCCCCTGTTTAGTGATCCAATACGAACCTCTTGCAAGCGATGTTGGCAATTTATAGTTAACTTTCCACTGACAAACTTAACATGGATAATTCTAATTCGTATGGGGTCATGAAAACCTCTGTTGTTGTTGTTGTTGTTGTTGTTGTTGTTGTTGTTGTTGTTGTTGTTGTTGTTGTTTCTGAAGCAGCTGTGTGTTTTGATGAAGATGAGGATGAAGCAAATGTAAAACAAAATCCCGCCTCCCTGCTCAAGGAGTTTGAGTCTCTAGGTGTCACTGTTTGCATCTTAACATAAAAATCTATAAGACTGTACCTCCTGCTGTTGACAGATAACACAAGGATATTCTACCCCATGGCAGTTTGCAAAGATGTGAGATAGCAATGCCTAGAGATACTCAAATATTGTGGGGTTTTTCCCCTCCTTCCATGGACAGCACTTTTTGGAGGACTCTTTTGACAAAACAGTCTTTGGGGTATTTTGTACTGTTTTGGCCTTCTTGTTTTTTGAAATGCCTGTAGAGAAACAACCCCCATAAAGGGCAAATGGTTGGCCACAAGAGAGAGATCCAAGTTCAAATCTTGGTGAGACTTCCCTTAATTGTACTATTTTAGAATGCAGGACTACAAAGTTAATTGTAATAGTGATGATCTGGATGGGGCAGCCTCCATTTCCATGTTTATTTTAAGAAAACCTGGGGATCCAAACATTCATCGCTGTTCACAACTCACACTGTCCCTTGTATCTTGCTATTTAAAGTTGATTATTATCTGAGGGTGGAAAAGTGACACAGATATTTAAATTAATCAAAGAGGAATTCTGCTGCATTTTGTTTTTGCAGGAATTCTATTTATTTGAACACAAGCACACAGAAAAGCATCAAAGAGATGCTTATACAATCATGGCAAATAAAATTCAACATAGGTATATTAAAGTAACACATAATTTAGAATACCATATTCATTTTTTAAGTGCAGGTAAACTGCCAACCTAGCAGTTCGAAAGCACGTCAAAGTGCAAGTAGATAAATAGGTACCGCTCCGGTGGGAAGGTAAACGACGTTTCCGTGTGCTGCTCTGGTTCGCCAGAAGCAGCTTAGTCATGCTGGCCACATGACCTGGAAGCTGTACACTGGCTCCCTCGGCCAGTAAAGCGAGATGAGCTTCGCGACCCCAGAGTCGTCCGTGACTGGACCTAATGGTCAGGGGTCCCTTTACCTAAAGAGTCATGAAGCTCATTGTTTGAATCATAAGATAGGAAGTCCCACCAAATGTCATAAAATTGTTCTACGTGTTTGTTTGTTTTTACCTTCCACCCTGTGAATCTTGTGGGTTGTCTTTTCAGTAATTGTACCATAGGTTCTTAGACCATAACTGAAGAGACAGTTCGTTTAAGTTCTACCCTTTTTTGTGCATTCATTTCAGACTCTGACTTATATGCAGGGATATTTTGCTTTGCTTTGCTTTTTATTTCTGATTGCGTATCCTAAAGCATCTGGTAGCTCTGCTATCATAAGAATAATAATAAATCTATTCATAGCTTAGAATACTTTAGCATTAGCAAAAAGTGGCGGCATTGACAACACTTGGATGTTGTTATTGTTTGGAGTGAAGGATGCTGAAAAGTGAAATTAAAAATGGATCTTTGGGGTTTTTAAAAAGAGGATTTTTATTCCCACCCCCCCTGCAATGAAAATTGATATCTATGCAGTGATATCCTTTTCTGCGATGTCTCTTCAGTTTTCCCTTGTGTTCTCTGTGAGATCTTTGGGTATGTGTAACATAAAACGACATTGTCACCATTTTAAATGAATAATTTAAAGTCAATGTATGAGTGGCACATTTCTCTGAAACCACAGAGCTTTACACTACTGTTATGTCAAGTGAAGAATGCAGAAATATAACTTATAAACATGAATGCAATTGTGACAATAATCATTTGTACTAGCTTTTTTAGAATCCCAGTTTCTTGTATATCACAGCAATAGATGCAGCACAATCTTCCTACATTTAAATGATAAAAATCTGTAAATGATAAATATACAACCTCCAAGTCTATAAATATGTGAAAGGCGGTCATTTCCCCTAGAACATTATTTATGAAGTCGCTATAATCTCACACCATCCACCCTAGACAGTAATTAATAATATTGCATGTTTCTCAGGATGAGTGAACCCCTTTTCTTTATTTCTACTCTGAGTATTCCAGTTTTCTGGCCTCTGGCCTCTGATATTAATCAAAACTTTCTGGAGTACTTCAGATATCCTTGGTTTTTGTTTTTGCTTTGGAACTGCTACTGTAAATCAGCTGTCCCTTCAGATTCACATCCAAAATGCGATGCTGTGAGTCCCGAGAGGTAAAGTTGAGAGTGGGTGATTTGCATGAAATGGATAAGGCAGGCATGTGACTAATAAAAACTGCAACACATCACATCTTCTTCAGATCCTGCAATCACCATCTGAATCCCACCTTCCTGTGCCCCTCCGTAAGAGGTCCAGAAGGTGGCAGCACACGACTGGGCCTTTTCTGTGGTGGCTCCCCATTTGCTGAACGTTCTCCCCAGGAAGGCTCACCTGGCACCATTATTACATTGCTGTTGTTTGGTTGGTTGTAAGTCACTTTGGGTTGCCCTGGGCAAGATAAGCGACAAACAAATCCAGTAAATAAATAGATGATTTATTTATTAGTAGTAGTTCTAAGCTATCCCATATTTGAAGTTCTCTCTGAGTAGCCTCCGTTAAAATGGTTCAGATACAGTATATTGTAAAGAATAAAAACACAGTTCCTATATGGGAAAAAAAACACAGCACAGATTAAGCTATGGAGTATTCTTTGTCCTTTGGGTTTTAAATACAATTGGTGGCTTTGAATACTTACATTGCCTTTCAAGAAGGAGGGTTGGTGGAGCCAAATCGTAACGTTCAGTTACTAAAGGAAACTGCTCTTTAAATCACAGAACAATCCATCAGAACATATTTTAAGGTTGTTTGCTGTGTCAAGCTTGTCAAACAATGGTTTTCTTAACTATCTGTTCAAGAGCTTTGGCATGTCTCCAAATAGCAAGAGGGGTGAACACAATGACCTTGCCTTCTCTGTGTTTTACTGGGTAGACTATACTTGCTTCCCTTGTTCAGCAATGCTCTTCCCTTGACCTCCGTCTCACGTCCAAGTTGGAGCTGCAGCCACAGCGAACAGCTACCCTTGCTTGTCAGTAGACAATGTGTACTTGTTTGATCCAGGACAAAACTGAGTATTGGTTTCTTGTCAGTTGTGGCAGTGTTGTTATTTACTGAACTTATTAGTTCAATAAATATTTTCTTCTTCTTTTAAACAAAAAAGCAACCCAAAGCAACTGACCAAAAATTGTGCCAGCCTTAAAACCTACATAAAACAAAAACAGAATAAAAGCTAAGGACACATTCACATTGATAGAAATTAAAACAAAGAAACAAAGCTCATTCCTGGTTCCACTTTGGAAACTAGGCCAGGTAATTTGTAAAATCCCAAGAGACTTTCTGTGAGTTTGTTTATTTGTTTTTAAATATACTTTTCAAGTTCATACATTTCTCTCATTTTATACATTTCACTAATTTTACAATCATCTTGACATTTCAAAACTTGCCTTCCTTCCCCCTCTTTCTGTGGTTCCTTTTTTTTAAACATCTTCTGCATATCCAAATTAACTAAATTTGCTCATTTATTAATCTGCTTTAAATATACACGCTGATAAAGCTGCAGGTTATTTACAATAATCCTGCCAATGCTCTTATCTGTTTACAATTTATCTGTAAATATTCAATAAATCATTTGCATTCTTTTATAAAAAGTTTGTTGGTTTCTTAATCTTGGTTTCCGTAAGTTTTTGTATCCATTCTTCCTTTGGTGGGACTTCTGTTTGTTTGTTTTTTCCATTTTGGGGCAATTAACATTCTTGTTGCTGTACATGAATAAGTTTCTATACATTTTAGGTAGTCCTGCCCTATAATTCCCAAAAGGAAAGCTTCCCTTTTTTTGTTTTTTTTACAAAGGTTATTTTAAATACCCTTTTCATTTCATTATATATCATTTCCCAGTAAGCTTTAGCCTTACTAGAAGACCACCACATAGGATAAAAAGAACCTTCTTTCTCTTTACAATTCCAACACTTACTTCCCGAGAGACTTTCTGGAGAATGCCAGGATTAAGAATTTCAAAGTTCCCATAGGAATCCACATAATCATGTGAGCTGCACCTGCAATCTGAAGTGATGCAGTTTAGACAAAGAGCACAAGCTCGTGTTGGCAAGGATGCTGGACTAGGATGGAGAGACCCCAGTTCAAATCTGCAGTTAGTCTTTATCTTGGGCCACTCAGCTTGACCCATCTCACAGGGTTTTCGTGAAGATGGCATGCAATTAAGTGTGGCTACAGCATTGTACGCGGGATGTGGGTGGCGCTGTGGTCTAAGCCAGTGTTTCCCATCCCTAGCTAGCAAGACCAGTGGTCAGGAATGATGGGAATTGTAGTCCAAAAACATCTGGAGGCACAAGGTTGGGAAACACTGGTCTAAGCCACAGGGGCAGGGAATCGAACCCAGTTCACCAGATTACGAGTCCACCGCTCTTAACCACTACACCACACTGGCTGAGCCTCTTGGGCTTGCCGATCGGAAAGTCGGTGGTTCGAATCCCCATGATGGCACGAGCTCCCGTTGTTCGGTCCCAGCTCCTGCCAACCTAGCAGTTCGAAAGCACGTCAAAGTGCATGTAGATAAATAGGTACCGCTCCAGCGGGAAGGTAAACGGCGTTTCCGTGCGCTGCTCTAGTTCGCCAGAAGCGGCTTAGTCATGCTGGCCACATGACCCGGAAGCTGTCTGCGGACAAACGCCAGCTCCCTTGGCCTATAGAGCGAGATGAGCACGCAACCCCAGAGTCGTTCGCGACTGGACCTAACGGTCAAGGGTACCTTTACCTTTACAGCATTGTATAGTCTCTAAGAAATACCCGTTTGTTTCACAATTTGGCATCTAACCTCTTTCAGTATTGTACTTTGCCGTGCTCTCAGACTAACAAGCCAGTCAGCTCTGGATTCCTCCTGGCTGGATCATTTCCAGATGCAAATTCAGATTTGTTTTGTAGCAAAGCAATAAATATTTCGCATCCATCATGGCCATTTATTTCACAGTTTGTGGCACAGCTAATATAGCACTAACCCTGTCAATATTCAGTGCAATATTTATTCTCCCAAGGGCTTTGTATATCTGAGGAGTTGCAATAACTTAACTCAAGCCCTTATGCGGGTGGGAGAGGGGGAAGGATGGGTCTCAAACATTCGGTACAACCCCCTCTTTAGTGATTTGGGGCAAAAACCCTCCCATCATTGAGATGTTCATAATAAGTGGCCTAATTCACAAGCCAGTGAAGCCAGCAGATCCACTGCGTCTTGCAAATATTCATCATTTGTGCTTATCTGGGACTTCTGAAATCTATATGAATCTTATTACAAAAGATCAAAAGATATTGATTGAAATGCCATATTTAAAAAACAAAACAAAACCCCCCAAAACCTGGATCACGCTGAAATTATTCCTCCTTTGCAACCAGCAACAAGAAAGAATTAGACGCCTTATCAGTCATCTCTGGCTTGAGAATCTGAGCTGCAGTCTAATGAACTCTGCTCTCTGGTCTTCTGATTCCACCACCTTAAACCTTCAGAAAATCTCATGCTCATTTCAAGGGCTCTTCCCATGCTCCCATGTTGCTTGCTATGCCTGAAACTCCTCTCAGGAGTACCACCTCTGATTTCTTCAGTCATAATAGCTCAGCTGGTAGAGCAAGAGACTCTTAACCTCAGGGCTGTGGGTTCGAATCCCATGTTGGGCAAAAGATTCCTGCATTGCAAGGGGTTGGGCCAGAAGACCCTCTTGGTCCCTTCTGACTCTACAGTTCTATGAGTCTATGAAATCACCAAAACAACTTGCCGCCTCCACACAGATCCTTCAATTTAATTTTAAGCACACAAATATTTGAAACGAAAACCGCTTTTGCACTATTCTGACATTTGTCCTCTGGGTTAAATGAGCATGTGAGGGGGGTGAGATGAACATGCTAGCCCTACCCAGCTCAAGGCCATTACGGGGTCCGGGTTGTGACTACTGCAGCAGGGAAACTGATCCACCTGCCTAAATTCCCCACATGATGCATAATCCTGATTTTCAATCATGGCTAAAATGAATGAGAACACCACAAGATCCCATTTTTCTTTCAGGGGAGAGGTTTTTTTTACAAGGTTTCCCTGAGAGGGAAAAATATTCTACAAGTTTCTGTCCTGTGCTAGGGGATAAAATAAACATAGTTTAATGTCTCTTCTGAAGGATATACTATAAAAATAAAGGTGACACATTTTAATGTGTTTTGGAGTGCCTCATTTTCACACCACAACAGTGTAATTTATTGGAAATTACACATTTACTTTATTCATTAGTACTTGTAAAAAAAAATTACTGAATTACTTCTAGCTTGTTTAGTTTTTATAGAAAATGAAGAATGACTTGATTCAAACATTATTAACAAAGTTGAGCAAGTCTTTATAGGCACTTATTTCTAAGTTACCAGAATCTGGAGGTGCAAATAGATGATGGATTCATTTTTCTTTTTCAACTTATACATTAGCGTCCCATTAGGCAAAGCAAAGCTCTATTCATTTGCTTTGCCTAAAAATCAGGTAGAATACATACATGATTTGGCAGCAGGATTGCATCTTCCCAATCCTGAGCCCAGTCCACCTATTCCAGGAATAGGCAACCAGTCCACACACACTCTTCCAGAAATTGTTGATCTCAAAATACATCAGGCTCTGCCAGTATGGTCAACAGTCATGTACGATGGGAACTGTTGTCCAACAAGCCTGTGGTTTGCTTCAGGTGGCAAAACGTCTTGGTCCAGCCATGAGTAAAACTATTGCAATCTATAAACCAATATTAACAAACCAGCAACTTAACAAAAGAAGGGAAACCTCACTGTTCCAGCATAAATCTTTTAAATGTTTAGCAAATCTATAAAACAACATTAGCAAAACAACAATCAGTGGTGCCTTGAATGTGCTAACAAGTCAGATAATAATAATAATAATAATAATAATAATAATAATAATAATAATTGTTTATTCTTTATACCCCACCCATCTGGCTGGGTTTCCCCAGCCACTCTGGGCGGCTTACAACAGAAAAATGAAATAAAACAATTAAACATTAAAAGCCTCCCTAAACAGGGCTGCCTTCAGATGTCTTCTAAAAATCTGGTAGCTGTTTTTCTCTTTGACATCTGATGGGAGGGCGTTCCACAGGACAGGCGCCACCACCGAGGAGGCCCTCTGCCTGGTTCCCTACAACTTGGCTTCTCGCAACGAGGGAACCGTCAGAAGGCCCTCGGTATGGACCCCAGTGTCCGGGCAGAACGATGGGTGGAGACGCTCCTTCAGGTATACTGGACAGAGGCAATTTAGGGCTTTAAAGGTCAGCACCAACACATTGAACTGTGCTCGGAAACGTACTGGGAGCCAATGTAGATCTTTCAAGACCGGTGTTATGTAACATAACTGAAAGAACTTTCAAATCATTGCAGAGCACATCAGATGCAGTGCTTTGCAGTAGAGCTGTCAACCCCCAAATTCATATAAAACCACCTTGGTTCTCCAACTTAATCTATTCTGGAAGTCCATTCCAAAACCAAAGCGTTCCAAAACCAAGGCATGCTTTTCCATAGAAAGTAATGCAAAACAGATTAATCCAGGTTAAAGACTGGATTAATGCAGCAATTTAACATGAATTTTACTATCTTACGAGACCATTGATCCATAAAATGAAGCAATAATCAATGTACTGCAGTCACACAATCAATCAATCAATCAGTAGCTGAACTGGGTTCCCCACAGTCACAAAAACAAAACAAAAAGAGCTGCAAAAACAAAAATACAAAATAAATATCAAAAACAGACAGACCTCAGGGTAACACTCAAAATGGAAGTGTGGCACTCAAATCGGAAGCATAGCACTCAAAATGGAGCATGTTCGGCTTCCAATAAAAGTTCGCGAACCGGAAAACTTACTTCCGGGTTTGCATAGCTGCCAAGTCTCCCGTTTTCCCCGGGAAATCCCCGTTTTTCCAGCTGTTCCTAGCGTGGCGGCCATTTTGGAACTGGCCAGAGCATGCTCAGAAGCGACTTTTGATGCTGCTTTGCCCAGTTCCAAAATGGCTGCAGTGCGACTTCTGGCGCAGCGGCCATTTTGGAACTGGGCAAAGCAGCATCAAAAGTAACTTCTGAGCATGCTCCGCCCACTTCCAAAATGGCGGCAGTGCTACTTCCGGTCTGCTATTTCCGCCCGGTCCCTTATTTCTCTGACAGCAACTTGGCAGGTATGCCCCAGTGTTTGGGTTCCAAGTTGTTTGAGTACCAAGGCGTTTTAGAACCAAGCTACCACTGTAGTCAGTTGCCAGTCCTCAAGGCTGGGTTCACAACATAGAGGTGTATCGCATGATTTCCCACTGACTATTTATTGGACACCTTATGTGTTTAACTTACAGCAGGTTGTGTGAACTGACTCCACTGAAGAGCACAGTTTAAGGCAAGGTAGATCCATCTGCAGTGTTAGTGGTACTGCTGTCATTCAGTGAAGAACACATGCATTTGTCACAAATACACAAAAATAACACCAACGAAATCAAGGGATATCTATGTTTGTGTGAGCCTGGCCACAGAACCTAATGCTTGAAGGCTCCTGTCAACATTTCTATTTGAATGTCAATAAATATCATTTTGAGGTTGGAAATACTTTTGCCTGATACCTCATTTTCAGACATCATTATGATAACCTTATTGAAACAGAACTGAAAGAACGAGTTGTAATGGAGTTCCCTAGTTGTGGTACCACTACTGGGGAAGCCCTGTCACTTTTGTTACACTATACTTGAGGAAGACGTGAAAAAATAACTTTTATTTTTCTTAGAGAACTATTTTTTAAAATAGTTTATTATGTAGCACGGTGAATCATCAGTTCCGTTGCTACCCCCGGCCTTGTTTCCTGTCATGGTGTTTCCAGAGTCTCAGATGGAAGCGAGCGTTTAATGTGTGAAGCAGTGTGGAATGTGGACGTGTGGTGTTTTACTGATGAAAGTAAATGCATGCATAATGCATGTTCTTTGTACTTTTGTCCATTTACTGTATTCATTTTTCCTGATTTGAACTATAAAATTGTGATATTTTTGAGTCAAAATGAGAGTATCCCTAAAAAAATTTAAGAAAAAAAAAGCACTGGGCCCAAGTGTCAATGGGCTCCTTGGTCCCAGAGCAGATTCCATCAGTGGACTACCAGTACTGTCTGGTCCTTTATAAAGTGATAGCACAATTCAAAGTGTTGGTGCTGACCTTTAAAGCCCTAAATGGCCTCGGTCCAATATACCTGAAGGAGCGTCTCCACCTCCATCGTTCTGCCCGGACACTGAGGTCCAGCACCAAGGGCCTTCTGTCGGTTCCCTCGTTGCGAGAAGCCAAGTTGCAGGGAACTAGGCAGAGGGCCTTCTCGGTGGTGGCGCCTGCCCTGTGGAACGCCCTCCCAACAGATGTCAAAGAGGGAAACAACTACCAGACTTTTAGAAGACATCTGAAGGCAGCCCTGTTCAGGGAGGCTTTTAATGTTTAATAGATTATTGTGTTTTATTCTTCTGTTGGAAGCCGCCCAGAGTGGCTGGGGAAACCCAGCCAGATGGGCGGGGTATAAATAATAAATTATTATTATTATTATTATTATTATTATTATTATTATTATTATTATTATAGTACCTAGCGTCAAATTCTCTCCCCACTCTTTCTTTTTCCTTTTGCCTTCTGCCTATTATATTGTCTAACTGCTCTGTTTTGGCTGAAGCACCCGCAGACCACTCTTTGCTGTCAACCTTTATTCTGATCCTCAACATTTTTTGTTTTTGTGTGTGGCAAGGTGGAGGTAAAGGCCCTCTTCTCCCCACTCTTTCTCTCCCTTTTGGCTCCACACACTATACAGAACAGCACATTTGCACGGAAAAGCAGCAGCAAGCACAACAATTTAGCAGGGCGGCTGTAAAACAGAGGAGATTCAATGCCCCGTCTTTGCTGAAACTATCAGAATCTCAAATGGTGTTATCCTTGTCAAATAGGGAAATAAAATTAATTGCCATTAGTGCCTGGAAATTAAACCTGTGGTATTGCCTTAAAATAAAAAAAGGAAGAAAGAGCACTTGGAGCCTGGCATTAACATTTCACTGATAATACTCTTGTAATAAAACTTGGCATCCCTGTTCAATTATTCATATGGTGTCATATGAAAACATGACAATTTTAAAAATGCATTCTTCGAGCATCTTTCAGTCAGCCGGGTGCCATTCTGTGACTTATTTCCTCCCTCCCTTTGCATCTCGTCATCTGAATGCTGTGAATAAATTCAACTTTATTGAATAAGTTTCACTCTTGTTTCTGCGCATTTCGTTTATGATTTCTACAGCTGCCCTTCTATTGTATTACCCTTCTATTTTATTTTTTCTTCTTGTCTTGATTTCCTTTTATATCTGCCATGTGCTCTATTTTTACCTTCCTTGCAATCCATCATTCCTGCTTTTTTTGGGGGGGGGGCAGCACGGTTAGCTATATTCCCTATTATCTGATTTTTCCCCCCCTTGGATATACTTAACTTTGTGACACTTTCTTTCTCTGAGTGACCTTTGTGATATAATCCTTCAACGGCTGCATCCTGAAAGCATCTTCTGACAGCAAAAGCTGCCACACATTTAATTCTCAAAAGGCTAAAGTCCAGTTTCTGTGATTTCTGTTGTGTCTCCAGGAGAACAATATGCCAAAACTCTGCAATACCTATGTTACATATAGCAAAAGGTGTTGTTGTTATTGTTGTTGTAGTAGTTGTTATTTTTATTTTATTTTTTTAAATGTCGGAATCTTGAAAATGTCGGAATCTTGTTCCTTAGTTATTAACTCAAAAAATGATTGGAATATACAGTAAGTATCTCTGTAGTAGAAAATATTCCTTGGCAAAACACACATACAGGCACTATAACATTTTCAACTTAGCTCTATAGCCATTCAAAGTCAGGCATTTTTTTAAGCACTTCCACAGCAGCCATTTACTGCAGGGTCTCAGAAACACACACACACTCTCTCTCTCTCTTTTCTTGGAGGGGAAAGTAGAAAGTTCCACTTCATGCTTGTGTTTTATACACAGGCCCGTCCTAGCCATAGAGGCTAGTGGCGTGGAGAACCACAGCGCCGGGCGCTGGAGGGCGCTGGAAGGGCGCCAAGTGAGCGCAGGGTTCTGGCGATCGGGCCAGGACTGCGCTCCTTCTCCGAGGACTCCGCACTGTGCCTCCTTCTCGTTTCCCCAGGGCTGGGTTCCACTCAGTCGAGCTTCGCCACCAGCATGCACACAGCGCCCAGGCAGCTCTTGCTGGTCCCACGGTGCGCGCGCTGGTGGCGAAGCTTGACTGAGCAGAACCCAGCGCTGGGGAAACGAGAAGGAGGCGCAGCGTGGAGTCCTCGGAGGTGGCCTCCCGCTGCTGCCGCGGTCCGCTTAGCACTCCCGGGCCCTTGGAGAGGCTCTGGAAGGGGGCGCTGGAGGGACCTAGCGCCAGGTCGCTGGATGGGCTTAAGAAGGCCCTGTTTATACATCCCATTTTTCTCTCTCCTTACTGAAAAAAAAAAAATCTGATGGCCGGTCTGTGGCTGCTTCAAATTGGAATATTCCGTTTTTGAAGGCAGCTCGTTTCGGATGTGTTATGTGACATTTCTTGGGAGTGTGCTCTACAGCCGCACCTCTCTAATTCTGCTTTGGCACAGCTGAGCCATTTCTGAGAATAGCCATGGGAAGGTTGTCGCTGTTGCTTCGTGGAGAAGGGAGATTGCAATCTTGCTGTGCATGGAATTTTAACCCCTCCCACCCCTATTACTGGAGCAGGGCTAGCACATCATCAGGAAAGTCTAGCCTGGAATGATCTTGCTAGGTATTTTGTTGGCTCACAAGTCCCATGGCTGTTCTGTGGGCTATGTGTTAAGTTTGTAAATGTGAGAAGACAGGGAGAGGGGAGGAGAAAGCGCAATAACTCCAAGCTGCTAGGCTTGTTGTTGCTCAGGAGGTTCAGCAGTAGCAATTGGTGGGACAAGATGGAGGAGGACTTCTCTGATGGTTTGGGGATCTTTCCAAAGGAGCAGTGCCATGTGGATTGCAGACTGAATAGGGTGCAGTTTGGTTTTGCTGGGGAGGGAATGGATGTTCAGTCTACAGTGGTACCTTTGGTTCATACCTGCCAAGTTGCTGTCAGAGAAATAAGGGACCGGCCGGAAATAGCAGACCGGAAGTAGCGCTGCCGTCATTTTGGACCTGGGGGGAGCATGCTCAGAAGTGACTTTTGATGCTGCTTTGCCCAGTTCCAAAATGGCTGCAGTGCGACTTCTGGTGCGGCAGCCATTTTGGAACTGGGCAGAGCAGCATCAAAAATCGCTTCTGAGCATGCTCCGACCAGTTCCGAAATGGCCGCCGCGCCAGAATAAACCGGGAAAAAACAAAAAAATCCATTTTTTCAACTAGGAACAGCTGGAAAAACGGGGATTTCCCGGGGAAAACGGGAGACTTGGCAGCTATGCTCTGGTTACAAACTTAATTTGTTCCGGAGGTCCGTTCTTAACCTGAAACCATTCTTAACCTGAGGTACCACTTTAGCTAATGGGGCCTCCGGCTGCTGCCGTGCCGCCGGCATGCGATTTCTGTTCTCATCCTGAGGTAAAGTTCTTAGCCCAAAGTACTACTTCTGGGTTAGTGGAGTCTGTCACCTGAAGTGTTTGTAACCCAAGGCACCACTATATATAGGCAGGAAGATGACTTCACCCTTTATCTTTGAATTCTAGATTTTGCTTTAAAACACAGCAACATGCAGAGAACCGAAGCACTGTGCAAGATCAGAACTAAATGTAACATGGAGGCTACGAGTAGCTCATTGAACAGACTCCTGCGGTATCTAGCAGGCGCTAGTCTTTATGTTCAGATTCTTCAAGTTCTCCTGCTACCCTAACACCAGGTATACAGGATAGTCCATATGGGCATATGGGGCGATGATGCAGTATTCGTTGAATGCACACACAAGAACAGGTGTCCACTGTGATGAGACCAGCTGAAAGTCATCACAGGTTGGGGAATTGGCCTTTAGATCCTAAGGCCAGGAGATATTACTTTGAACATCAGCTTTCAATTACTACATATCACAAATCGTACAAGAAGCTGTAGAAATAAATGTTTTCAGGCTGAGTAACCTGTACCTAAAGTATGGAATTACCTTTTGGGCTTTATGTTTGACAGGTCTGACAGCTCCAAGAACTGGAAAAGGTGCAGAAAAGGCCAACTAAAATGATGAAGAGGTTGGAGAAACACCTTCCCTACAAGGAAAGGCTAAAGCATTTGGAGGTTTTTAGTCTGGGGAAAAAAAACAAAAGACAACTAAGGGAGGAAATGATAATTGCATTTTGAATAGCGTGGAGAGATTTTCTCCGCCCCTTCCAGAGCGCATTGCAGTAGTCCGACTTTAAGAAGGGCAACTCTTGTAAAAATTGTCCAAGTGCAAATTCTGAGGAAGAACTGTGTTCCAGTCTGCACAGTGCTCTGGGAGGTGTAGATCAGGTTAGTTTGCTTTGGAATTTGTATAGCACGAATTCTTCCAGTAACCCTACCAGAGGCATCTGACTGGCAGCTGTAGGAAACAGGAAACTGAATTACATGCCCCTTGCTCTGATTCAGTAAGGCAACCATTACCTTCTTAACTTTCAATGGCTTAATTATTAAGTTTAAGCTTTCGGTGTAAAATGTTAACTGGCTTACTTATATTAAAGTAACATGTGAATGGAATGGGCTGCTGTTAAATTGTTAACAAAGCAAGGAAAGCATGCCTGGCTACTAGAAATTTACTCTCAATTATCAAAAGCAAAAGTTTTAATAGTTTGCTGCTACTTAAGCCTCTCTGCTTTTTAAAACAAACAATTATATGACCGCTAGTGTGTGTTAGGCCTGTCAGATTTGGACCATGCATTCTCAAGGAAGTGCCACTCTGCATGAGCCTCTCATTTATTAGAAGTCGTTCTGAAAATCCCTTGGAGGAGGTGAAATTGATGCAAGAAATATGCAAGGTCCTCCTAGGGCTGGTTCAGATGCTCGGGGAATTCCCACATGACTGACCCTGGGAACATATGGAGGTGCCTCTGGCTTGTGACTTGGTGGGAGAGCAAATGTAAGGAGCAAATGTATAAACCGGTGACTCCAGGTGGGGCCTTTTAAAAGCTGCAATGATTGCATAGTCACATGTGACTAAGAAAGGACCTCATGATTTTGTTGGCATCTTTGTCCCTGGGGCTCACCAAGAGGCAGCAGCTCCTGCTACAGGCTCCTCTGTGTGACTCCTGTTGGGTCACAAACCAAAGATCAGCCCAGGCACTCCTGCAAGGGACCATGGGGCTGGAGTGTGGGGACTCAACATCTCTAGGCAAAATGGAGTATATCTGAAATTGAAATTTGCGTTTTTGTGAGATTTGAATTTTGTGTGTTAGTGTCACGGTCCGGTCGGCGGGCAGTTGAAGCCCTGGCTGAGGACATCAGGACCAGAGGTAAAATGGTGGTGTAGAAGCAGGAACAGGTGCAGGGCTGAGGGTCCAGCAGCAGGCAGTCGCAGGGTCAAGGTAGAGGCGAAGGTCCAAGGGTCGAGGATCAAGGCGTCGGCAAGGCAGAGGTCCAAGGGTCGAGGATCAAGGCGTTGGCAAGGCAAGGGTCCAAGGAACAAGGCATCAGCAAGGCAAGGGTCCAAGGAGCAAGAGGCCAGAGGCAACCAGGCAGGGATAGCATTGCTATGGCAAAGAGCTGAAGGGAAATGCTGCGCTTTTATCCCTCCCAGCTCCTGCCACCAGGTGCAGTGAGGTATCAAGTGGCCTCACCTGAGTGGCCACTCCTTGCTTCTCCAGCACAAGCTGAGGCCTCACCTGAGTGGCCACTCCCTGCTTCTCCAGCACAAGCTGAGGCAGGCCCCAGTCCTGCAAAGCACTATAGGCCCCAGAGCCTGACTCCTGCCCATACTCCTGACAGTTAGAAATCTATACCCTACATGGCAAACATGTCTTGCTTTAAAAATTAATTCCTTTAAGTGTTTTAGAGTCCCACAATTTGACAACAATTCATCTCCAAATCTTATTGATTGACTTACCTTTCATCCCAACATTTTATCTTCCATTCTTCCATACCACTTGCTGAGTGTCCTGAATCGTCAGAATAGTCACACATCCACCATCTGCTGTATGTGTCAAAATGGAAGCTACTCTTTCACCTTTGCTGTGTTTAATCTTTAAAAATGTAGCAGGGCAAGCCACTACATATCTACTCAGAAATATCCCATTAAGTTCAATGCGGCTTACTCCCAGGTAAGTGCGAGTTCAGCCTAAAACAAAAGGGAGGGGAAACTGAATGTTAAACTTCCAAGCACCGTACCTCTCTGATTCAAAGCAAACAAACTTTGGTTCTGCTGTGTTGCATGGATCACTACCTGGCGTGGGAAAATTTAATAGCAGCATGTTATGTGAAGGCTGCACTCGACAAGTATAGCAAATAAAATGAGGAAATGCACACATTGTACCTTGCAAAAGGTTGCAAGCAGTGGCGCAGAAGTCTTGGGTTACAATAACAATTTGAAATGAGTCCAAGCCTGAGAACGTAGCTTAGCTTGTTTCAAAGGGATGCAGTTCACTAAACACAAGCATGATTTAATGCTCCATCAATTATTTCCTGCCTGTCACTTAAACAGGCTTCACATATGCATGGCAGGTCTAGGAGTGCAAAGATGAGGCAGAAGGAATGATTTACTGGCTGGGGGCAACACCTGTAAGTTAAGCAGCTCAGAAATTAGCCACAAGTAGCATATTAGGGCAGCTAATCAGGCACGCTTGAGTATTTCAGTTTCTTGATATCCCCATAAATAAGGCTGTATGCGGCTGCCCTGGGGCCATCTAGTGATTAACTGCCCTGGCTTACAGTAAAGTGCTCGGTCTGGACAATTTAGTGGGAGGCTGCAGGTGTGCAGAGTAAGCATGTTGCTTATGATGCTTATCCGCTGGGGATGTGGAGGGTCTCTGAGACTTGGATGTCTTGTTTTCATGTTATCATCATGCTACTTGGGGATCAGATTGCTTTCATCCATTCACCTGTATCATGTTAACAAGTTGTCAATTGCCACCCATTCCATGAATGATTTTGGAACACAGCTCTTGCATGCTTTGGGCCTCTCTGAGCCCATAGAGACACCCAACATGGGTTTAAGGATACAACTGGAACATGGTTCAATAGCACATCAAGACTTGGATGATGATGGTGATTATTATTATTTTATGCCAAATTAATACCCCTAGACTACTTCTCACTTTTGTGTTTGTATGCTTCGGAATTTCTACTTACCTACCTAAACATGGGTGGCGCTGTGGTCTAAACCACAGAACCTAGGGCTTGCCGATCAGAAGGTCGGCGGTTCGAATCCCCGCGATGGGGTGAGCTCCCGTTGCTCGGTCCCAGCTCCTGCCAACCTAGCAGTTTGAAAGCACGTCAAAGTGCAAGTAGATAAATAGGTACCACTCCAGCGGGAAGGTAAACAGCGTTTACGTGCGCTGCTTTGGTTTGCCAGAAGCGGCTTAGTCATGCTGGCTACATGACCCGGAAGCTGTACGCCAGCTCCCTTGGCCAGTAAAGCGAAATGAGCACCGCAACCCCAGAGCCGTCCATGACTGACCTGTCAGGGGTCCCTTTACCTTTATACCTAAAAGCATAGAGTGTGAATGTGACAGATATATGAGTGACACAGACTCACTCTTCAGAAAACCAGCGTTGGTGTGATGTATAAAAGGGCTCATATTGTTTTCTTAAGGGTATGAAATTCTGGAGTTTACTGGAGACGTGATGATCCATTCACAGCACAGGGACCCTGTGTGGTGGTGTTTCCCCTTCGCAGTAACACTCCAGCACAATCAACGTGATATTTACAGTCTTTATTACATATATACAAGAACAGCTACAGTTCAGAATTACGCGTCTGAACCCGTTGAGTCAGATTTGGGGAGTGGCTTCCTACGATTCCCGCACTAACAAAGTAGGCGTGGGAATAGCGCGAGACATCTTTGATCCTTACCTTTCATTTCCCTCATTGTCTGTGCTGATTTGAAAGCCCTTCCTGAGTCTGAGCTTCCTTCCGGAGCCTCTGGGTGTTTGCAGGGGTCTCCAGCATCTCTGAGCCCTTTTCCCCCCTGACTGCTCTCCGTCCCCTGTTCTGCCTCCCGCGTCATCTCCCTGTCTTCCTCTTCTGTCCATTGCCCCTCAGAATTCTCCCTGACAGGAGGAGCCCACTAAATTCTCTCCACCATATTCCCTCAATTTATGGGCATGAGCATGAGCATGGGGAGTGCAATATGATGTATGGGGAAATGGGAGGTCGGTGTGTGCCTCCCATGTTCTCATCCATCCACCCCCCCCTCCATGCTTCGCAAGTGCCAGTGCTCAGAGTCACTTGCATGCTATTTATCAAATGTTGTCATTGTCAACTATCAGTTACTGCCAAATGTTAAAGGCTCCACCGCATGGCAGCTATCAAATACTGTCAAATATAATCATTCCGTGGTTTACAAACTGAATCCAATGAGAAGGTTTCAAAAAGAAGCCCAGTCACAGCCTGATCTTCTGCAATGAACAGCCACGGGAGGAACAGATTTCAAGGATTGATGGTGCCAAAAGTGGTGCATTGTGGGGCCATGTAATTGCAGAAGAGTCAGTCATCTCATTCTAAGCTGAGCCTCCAAGGATGTTTGGGCCCAGCTTGCAATGGGTTTGCTGGCACCATTGTGAGCCCACAGTCAGACAGACATCAACATCTCACAAAAGAGGATTTGGGGTAGCAGATTCATTTCAGCTGTAGCCCTCCTTGATTAAAATTTGTCCCACTGAATAGCCAGCCCACAAAACCTTGCCGCATTAAGAATATCAGCACAGGGGCAATAATGGCAGTTTCAGAAACATGTGACGCTTTTGATCATTCCATTGTCAGCGTTCCTCTTATAAAACAAACTCTAGTCTTTTGGAAAGGAGATGTTAAATCACAAGAACAGCAAGCTGAAGTGGTTACAACCAGAATCGAGCACAGGTTAAAAATAAACAGGCTTACTGTGAGAACTGTGGAATGATATCAAGATGATCCCCGAGCAGCCCTTGAGATGTCAAAGATGATAATACAGTAACAACGTTTGGGAAGTATTTCGAGTTTTACACTTAGCCTTTGGCAGGGATTTATTAAAACAGAATAAACCCTGTGACTTTTCAATCCCAAGTACAATTTGTTTCTCTAATATATCTGTGGGAGTAATGTGTGATGGAATCCTTTCTTTTGCCAGCCCCTCTCGTTGTTGCTGATGATATGCTATAATTGGTTCTCCCAGGCCATATCTCAACAAGATAAAACACAACACATGTACATCTGTGGCCCAGTGTCAATGCCTTAAATGTACATCAGAAATGCATTAAATCTTCTGATTGCTATTTTGTTTGCGCGGCGTGTAGGTTCGGCATTTCCCTCTGTAATGTACTCTGCTGATTGCCTTGAATTATTGGTGTGTCCGCCTCAGCAGACCAAGCGCACCACGTCCGGAGACATAGGGCACTGGTATGTGCTGTATGCGCCTGCAGCCGTTCCCTTTATTGGTGAAAACAGGCCAAGTGTCCATGTGCATTATTGAAGATCAGTGGTATTCAGCAGGAAGCCTGAGGGAGGGGAAAGGGTTGCCTAGCCCACAGGGGCTTTGCTCTACACCAGGCACCCCCAAACTGCGGCCCTCCAGATGTTTTGGCCTACAACTCCCATGATCCCTAGCTAACAGGACCAGTGGTTGGGCAAGATGGGAACTGTAGTCCAAAACATCTGGAGGGCCAAAGTTTGGGGATGCCTGCTCTACACCTTTAGGGTCTCTTCACACACTGACACAGTCTTTATGTCATACTGCTGCAATAAGGAATGAACAAGCCCAACCACTCATCCTGGCAGCAGAGGCGTAGGAAGGTCAGGTGGTACCCGGTGCAAAAAAATTCTTGTCACCTCCCCATTGATTTTTTTTTTTGCCTGCAAAAATGGTGTTACGTTATTTCATATTGTCTTACAAAGGAATGTGGATTCTGGGCCTCTGATAACAAGTAGGCAACTGTAGACAGATTCTGTACTTAAATCCACTGCCATGGGCTGTCTGTAGTGAGGAAGCCTAAGTTCGTGCAACTGCTCATGTGTAAGCTTCCTGACTGCATCTAGGCATACCTGCCAAGTTCCGGCCTGAGAAATAAGGGACTGGACCGGAAATAGCAGACCGGAAGTAGCGCTGCCGCCATTTTGGAACTGGGCGGAGCATGCTCAGAAGCGACTTTTGATGCTGCTCTGCCCTGTTCCAAAATGGCCGCCGCACCAGAAGTTGCGCTGCAGCCATTTTGGAACTGGGCAAAGCAGCATCAAAAGTCACTTCTGAGCATGCTCCGCCCAGTTCCAAAATGGCCGCCGCGCCAGAATAAACCAGGGAAAAACAAAAAAAAACCATTTTTTCGGCTGGGAATATGGGAGACTTGGCAGCTATGCATCTAGGAGTGTGGACAGGAGAGAGGTAACCACAGGAATCCCCCTTCACATGATTCACACAAGGAAAGGACTATTCCAGGGGCAGATTTATGGGAGTGCGACCAGTTTGCCTGCACTGGGTGCTGAGCCAAGAGGGCACTGCAGAAGGCCTCTGCAACGACGACTTAGAATGCAAGGCCAGAAGCAGAGTTTTGGCGTCACAAGGGGCACCCCTGAAATTTGAAAGCCCAAGGTCTGCCAACGACTATTATTTGAAATATGCAAGGCGATTCAAGCGCTCTTCACCTTACTATGAAACTTGCAGACCCCAACTCTGGGTATCTCTTTGCCTTTTCCATGAATGGCACCTCTGGTTTGAAAACTGTGGCCGTAAGAACCTCATCCGTGCATGCGCACACAGAGCTGTTATGCCTAAGAACGGTGTATTGAAGAAATCCAAACCGGTCACATCTTTTACTTGGAGCTGAGGGCAAATAATGTGTAACAGTATCATCAATAAGAGCCTCTGCAATGTTTTTTGATATACAGTGGCATTTAAGATATAGGGTCATTGAAAGAGCTGCCGATATTTTTTCCCTTCATTTGAAGTATGATTGTCAGAAAACCACAATGGAATTGATTTCGCAATTGGACTAACTGAAATGTCACTTTTGGGATGCCTATTCTGTCCTTCAGGAGAAGCCAGTCATTCCCCCAGCTGGCTGTATTTCTAGTGATGCATGAACTGGGAGAGGATGGGTTTCCGGCAATCCATATTCCTAAGAGTAATGAAAATATAACACTAGCCAATATCGGCACTACTATGACTCAATTTTAGAGAATGAATAAGACAGAAAGCAGCCCTTCATCACTGACCAAAAATGCCCTGCGCAGTATATAAATAACCTGGGGGAAAATGGTATTGGGTAATGTATCGTACTAGGTGAATACATTACATGGACTGTCTTAACTCTTCCTGTGTGTAAAGACTGAGGTTTTTTATTTATTTATTTAAAGAGGCTCCAAGACAAAGATGTTTGATTTATAACCACCAAGATGTGGTTACAGCAATTTCAAGGAAAGATCGATATAAATTCAATAATGTTAATTCGTGCAGTGCTGAAGAATATTTAATGAACAATGGAGGAGAATATTCAGATAGTATGACAATAGAAAATATTATTCATTCCAGGTTTATACCATTCCGTTCAAGGTAACTTATTTGTACACAGAATAGAAGGTTATGACAATTATTTCAGTAGAATAATCAGGAAAGGCTCCTTTGGTGAGGCGGAGTTATGCAACAGCCTCCAGGCAGCAGCAGCAGCAGGAGGAGGGACAAAGTGGTGGCAAGATTGGGGCTCCTAGGGCAATTTGTGGGCTTTTGGTTATTTGCAAATTAAAAGCCTCATCTAAGCTCTTTAAAGCCATATAAAATTAAAAAATTCCTTCAGTAGCACCTTAAAGACCAACCAAGTTTTTATTTTGGTATGAGCTTTCGTGTGCATGCACACTTCTTCAGATACACTGAAACAGAAGCTTGATCATGTATAATGAGATAAGAATCCTATGTCTCTGTTCATACCAGGTGTTTCCATGGTTTTAAGCTTGGTTGCTGAACTGCAACTCATTACCAAGCTTAAAACCATGGAGCCACCTGGGATGAACAAAGACATAGGATTCTTATCTCATTATGCATGATCAAGCTTTCTTTAGCACCTCAGCCCTTGCTTTTTCCCACAAGACCAATTGCAGTCATTAACAGTCGTTAACAGTCATCAACAGGTTTACCACTCCTATCAGCCCATCACCCATTCCCATCACCCCCACCCCACCCTCTGAATATACATAAGGGTCTGGTTGCTTCTGTTTCAGTGTATCTGAAGACGTGTGCATGCACACGAAAGCTCATAC
The DNA here is from genome assembly GCF_965207765.1 of Zootoca vivipara. NCBI lineage: Eukaryota > Metazoa > Chordata > Lepidosauria > Squamata > Lacertidae > Zootoca > Zootoca vivipara. The sequence continues at coordinate 8,080,838 of NC_142591.1, forward strand.
CAAAATAAAAACTTAGTTGGTCTTTAAGGTGCTACTGAAGGAATTTTTTAATTTTGTTTCGACTCAGACCAACACGGCTACCTGCCTGTAACTTAAGCCATATAGATTTCAATGGGTGGTGTTTGAGCACATCTCTTTCTGTTGTCTTTTCAGCGCCTGAAAAACTTTCTCTTCCAAGAAAACCCCTTTAGATAGAGGTCTTTCCCACTCTGCAACAGTACAGGAGATGGTTTTTAAAATGTTTTTTCATTGTTTCATTGCTTGCTGTTTTAAATCAGTGGGACTTTGAACTGCTTTTGCAGTTCCAGGCAGGCAGCTAAAACATGAAGTTGATCAGGCTCTGATGGGGCAACCTGCATGGCTAGAAAGCTGAGAATGGCCAGGCAGCTCCAAGGTTCTGCAAGCCTGTTACAAATCTTAACAAGTGGAAGTGTCTTCTATATTTTATTTTTTAAAGCATACATAAACTCTATTTTTCTCAAAGCATTAAAATGAGAATTATCCAGAAAGTGCCACTTCAAGACTGCTAGCAGTACTTCTCTATTAACGGTGGCTTCGGGTTGTTTACTTTTGTTAACATTATCACTTGGAATTGATTTGTCAGAAGCTGGATGCATAGCTACTACTGACTACAAACTAGCCATAGCTGAGAACTTTGGCTTGGGCTAGTACAAGATTTAGTAGAGACCTTGTTTGGATATACACTCGACTTTAGTGTCATGGAATTCTACTCAATATTGATCCAGATCAGAACTCTGGCGTATAGTTAGAGTAAAAACTTAAACATGTTGCAGGATTCCCCCAAAAATAGACCAGAGGCAATTAATATTTCATCCAGCATAACTTTACTGCTACTGAAGGCAAATAAGCATAATGGTCACAAATCCAATACATTCAGGACTGGTCCTGTCCATAAGAAATCCAATTGCAGCAGACTTAACTTAAACTTACAATAACATACATTAAGACTAAACTTTAACACTATATACAGAACACCACACCAGAAGGAAAGAGAGAAAGAGAGTGAGGCCCAGGCTTCTTCTGGCCTTATTATTATAGTTAGCATGACATTGACAGAAAGAGATAACAGAATCAGTTTAAGCCAGCTGTACTCAGTTTCTCTGAAGGTATAACCCAAACATCACGAACCTTCTGCTTGTTCCTTTCACACAGAGAAGCTTCCAGAACCCCCTTGAATGAATTAGAATAGGAAAGATCTCTACACATCAGATCAATGCCTACTTTCTGCACTAAGAAATGCCAAGTGACATTTAGTTCTTGTCCAGGTACCAGACTGCGACACTTTGAGATACTACTAGGGCCGGCCCTATAATTAGCCAGAATCAAGTGGCGACCATAGGCAGAAGATACTGGAAGATGACACTGACTCCCCACACCAGTGTTCCTCCCGAATCACTCCCCTAGTATTTCCCATCTTCTTGAGCCAGCACCTCAGTAGTGTCAGTGGCTGCTTGTCGCTGGCCTGGAATGGGCATCCTATCTACAGTATTTGCCTTCTCCCAACATGTTTCAGAAAGTGCTCATCCCTCACTGGCAGCTAATCCATACGTCTGGCTGGTATGTGGCTTCTAGGCATGGGTTCAAGAGATTGTGGTTGTTGTTTTATGTCCCTTTCCTTTCCCAGGGACTCAACTTGGTTTGGTCAACCCCTGAAGGGGGGTTGTGCCCTTGCTTGAGTCCAGGGGAGCATCTGGCGAGTGAACAGAGTCTGTTCCCCGGCTTTTCACCTTCCTCAGGTGTTCACCCTTGGCTAACCTATGATGGAGCTCTGGGTCAGCGCTACCTGCAAGGGTGCAGGGAGCTAGTCGAACCAGAGCCTATGCAACCACCCACTTTTCTGTACAGTCATACCTTGGTTTAAGTACGCCTCGGTTTGAGTATTTTCAGTTTAAGTACTCCGCGGACCCATCTGGAACGGATTAATCCACTTTCCATTACTTTCAATGGGAAAGTTCGCTTCAGGTTAAGTACGCTTCAGGTTAAGTACAGACTTCCTGAACCAATTACACTCATACCTTGGGTTAAGTACACTTCAGGTTGAGTACTCCGCGGACCCGTCTGGAACGGATTAATCAACTTTCCATTACTTTCAAAGGGAAAGTTCGCTTCAGATTAAGTACGCTTCCGTTTAAGTACTCCACGGACCGTCTGGAACGGATTAATCCACTTTCCATTACTTTCAAAGGGAAAGTTTGCTTCAGGTTAAGTACGCCTTCAGGTTAAGTACAGACTTCTGGAACCAATTGTGTTTGTAAACCGAGGTACTACTGTAATCAATAAAGTTGTGGCCTGAATTCTGCCAAAAACCAAAACTAAAATTTGAGTCAAATGTGTTTTTATTTAGGGGAGAGGTCTCTGGGTCTGAACACGCAACGCTATACATCCTGCCAGATATGGCAACATGATGAAGTCAGAAAGTCTATTCGGAGCAGGAAGCAACACCCTCAGTTTGATTTAGGTTCATCACAATGCCTGATTGTAATAAGGGCACTGTTCTCTTTGCTTGCTCTGACACAACTGAAGGAGGGGGGGGGGGAATGAGATAACAATTTTCATCGCTACTAGAATACACATAAATATTGAAGAAAGGGTGAGGGAGGGGAAGGGGTTCGTGGAAACTTTACTCTGTTCAACTTCTTTTGATACCAAAGTGCTCATTTTGGAATCATCTAACCTAATGAATATAAAAGCAGTTTGCATTACACACACAAACACAATCAAGCAGTATATAAGTTTTTATGGAATAAATAATCAACAAAAATAATACAAATCTAAGCAGGAGAAGGGTTCTAGCCCACTCCTCTTCCCGGTTACCTGATTTTGCATATGAAAGGAGGAGGAGGGAGTTTGGATTTGATATCCCGCTTTATCACTACCCGAAGGAGTCTCAAAGCGGCTAACATTCTCCTTTCCCTTCCTCCCCCACAACAGACACCCTGTGAGGTGGGTGGGGCTGAGAGACTTCAGAGAAGTGTGACTAGCCCAAGGTCACACAGCAGCTGCATGTGGAGGAGTGGAGACACGAACCCGGTTCCCCAGATTACGAGTCTACCACTCTTAACCACTACACCACACTGAAAGGATTCCCCTCCCTCACAAATGGAGAGGTACAACCTCTCAGGGTACAACCTAGGACCAGTTCCATGTCTTCATCTGCTGCTTTTGTGAACTAGCCCTCAGTTAATGCTGTAGCCCTATTGAAGCCTGATGAATCACCCCCACAAAATTATGCCTCCTTCCTTTCAGTGGGACTGAAATGCAACTAACTTTCTTTCTGGATTAGGGCCATTGTTTGGGCAGTGAAGGCAGGACTGACAGGACTTGGGTTTGGACTCAAAATGCTGCCCCTTCAAGGCAGGTAAAGAAAGTCTGGCAGATTCTGTTCCTAAAAACAAGTTTCTACTGCTTAGAGACAGAGCTCTTAGAACATTGAAAAGTACCTAAGAATCTGTTATGTACTGAGCTGAATCATAGAACAATAGGATCCAGAATCAGCAGTCTGATTGGTCCGCAGGAGCCACCCAATCCAACTCCAGGTGGAAGTGAATCCGCAGCCTGATTGGCCTGCAGGAGCAGCCAATCAGGCTGCTGGCAGAAGTCAATCCACAACCTGATTGGCCTGCAGGAGCAGCCAATCAGGCTGCTGGCAGAAGTCAATCCACAACCTGATTGGCCTGCAGGTGTAGCCCTGAAGTAGCCAATCACGCAAAGCCCATTGTGTAAATAATGTATATAAGCAGATGGTTTGGGGGAAAGGGCCATTCTTCTTCTCTTCTTCTCCTTGATGACTACTAGCTGAATAAAGAGCATGAAATTCACTCTCGACTCCGAGTATATTTCAGAATCATAAGCAGGTGCCAAGCTCAAACCTCTGTGGATGCAATGCTCTGTTTTGATTTCACGAAGGAAAAGCAATGAGACTCTTGCCTGCCGAGGGAATAAATGCAGTATCTTGTCTTCCTTTTCCTGCCTGTTTGCCTGACTTGCATGGCCTCCACGCAAACCCAAGCAGCAGTCGCCCTTGAGCTGTGGGAAGCTACCTGGCTGTTTTCCTGTTTGGTCTTGCTAGCACCATACTTTGGTTTCATAACTGACTTATAGCAGTCATCCACATATTAGATTCCAGGCTGAACCATGGCAAGACTAAGTAATAGATTGAAAAATACAATTATTGCTTACCTACAGAGTTCTTTTGCTTGGGAGGTAAAACACATATATCAGAAATGTTGGTGGTTTCTTTTCTCCCCAGGCCTATTCGATAAATGAACGTTAGACCAGGATTCTTACACAGAATATCTTTGAAATGGGTTTTGTATTGATTTTTGTAACTACTCTGTTAGATGACGTTATCCCTTAGTGTGTCATGTGTAGATGGTTCAGCCCGGAGCAGGTCATTGAGGTGATAACTGTCATTTGGAGGGACAGAAAAGCAATCATAGCTTTTTCATTACTTACTGTTTTCCCCCTGCAACTGTGGGATCATTTGACATATTATGGGCTTCTTGTGATTTAAGCTGCATTCTGAAATTAAGTGCTAGAATATCAAGCTGAGGGTTTAGAAAAATAAACTTGATGTCAGAGAAACCACATGCCCTCTAGGTCATAACCACAATCCCAGTGTACTAGCACTCAATGGAGTGTAAAATAATACTAATACTAATATGTAAGAACTGCATCAAAATATCCTGAGAAAATTATCAGGGCATTACCCCTGAATCAGAACCTCGAGGTGGCTTAACATACAACGAAATGCCCATCACCTGTAATTAAATAATCACATTGAAACTGGCCTACACTACATGTCATGTACCTAGCTGAACACAGCACATTGGGCGTATCTTGTGGTCTGCAGGGTGTTTGATGCTTGTCCCACCACACCTGCTTTTGCAGATGCAGAAAGGCTGTAACGCTAGATTGCTATAGATCATTGGTGGGCTCTATTTTATTTCGTGGGCCACAAGTTGTAGAGGCTCCATTACAACAACCATTATCTAATAGCAGAGAATCTATTGGCATCGTGATGCTTTAGAGGTTGACATCTCAGTTTTATTAATTATCCCAAGATAACCCTTGGTTGTGCAAGAAGTGCTTTAACAGCATAGCCCTGCTGACTTTTAGTATCTTATGAAGGCCAATTGAAGGAGTCCTCAGCTGATGCTAAAAAGCTCATCAGAATTGGCACTGGGCAAATTTCAAAGGGCCTCCCCAAACTCTCCATGTTATTTGGGGGGTGACAAAATTGGGAGGGGGCTTTTTGCTGACTGTTTTTGGCGAAAGAAGTGAAATCTCCTGAAAATTCTCTTCTGGGAAAATGTTGTGTTACTTAACATTGAATTTACTTTCCCCCCCAAAGGTAAATTTGTGCTCAGAGTGGTTTGCAGAAAATGAACAGTGAAAACGCAATACAGTGGAACCTCGGTTTATGAACACCTCGGTTCATGAATTTTCGGTTTATGAACGCCGCGGACCCATCTGGAACGGATTAATTCACTTTCCATTACTTTTAATGGGAAAGTTCGCTTCAGTTTATGAACGCTTCAGTTTATGAACAGACTTCCAGAACCAATTACACCCATGTTTCAGTTTATGAACACTTCAGTTTAAGTACTTTGCGGACCCGTCTGGAACGGATTAATCCACTTTCCATTACTTTCAATGGAAAAGTTCGCTTCAGTTTATGAACAGTTACTCCGCGGACCGTCTAGAACGGATTAATCCACTTTCCATTACTTTCAATGGGAAAGTTCGCTTCAGTTTATGAACGCTTCAGTTTATGAACAGACTTCCGGAACCAATTGTGTTCATAAACCGAGGTACCACTGTAGTACAATAGAACACATAAAAATTATAATATCAATATATCACAAGACTAATAAATCAATGCCATGGACTGGTTGGACACAGAGGAGTGGTGAGAAAAACCAGCTGGGGAACTACCAAAGGAAGAAGGTTCAGAACCCAGGGAGTGGTGGCGGGACCATGAGGGAGAAGACTGGGGAAAGGAGGTGTTGGAAGCTGAAGGGGGTAACAGGGCTTAGTGAGCTGGGAGAATCTGTGGCAGAGAGAATTCAAGAATCAGAGGCAGAAGCTGAAGCTGAAGCAGGAGAGTGGGATGAGGGAGGTCAAGAGGCAGAGATGTGTCAAGCTGCTGAAGATTCAGGAGTGTCTACCCCTCCTACTGTGACAAGCTCCTCTTCCCACTGACTTCCAAAACCAGGAGAGGCATGAAACAGGAGGAGCAAAGACGGGCATGCAGGTTCAGTCTCCTATTGCTTGGACAAAGCTCTGGAGAGGAGAAGAGATGGACAGCTGCGTAGAGGTGGGGACCTTTAGTCTCAGCAACTAATTGGATGAAGTAAGATCTACAGGGAATGAGCCACTGTGCTTATTAGGCCCGACACTCAGCAAAGTCTGTGGAGATTGTGTTCTTGCTAATAAAGAGTTAATTTTGAACTGTGTGTTTTACTGGCTGGCTCACTCTGTGGCAGTCATCTATTCTTTTCAAATACATAAAATGAAGTAAGCATAAAGATTGCTAACTGGTCAATTAACAAGAGGAGCTATAGGTGCAGGACTATCCCATGTGGGAATTGTCTTTACTTTTGAGTCAAGATTAAGATAGCCATCTATGTGTGTCCCCCCAAGAGAAAATTAATTACCAAAAAATAGAGTAAAGGGGGGGGCACACATTTGCCTAAAGTGTGCATATGCTAATGTACATAAAGTAAAGGTAAAGGGACCCCTGACTATTAGGTCCAGTTGTGACCGACTCTGGGGTTGCGCACATAGCTGCCAAGTTTTCCCTTTTCTCACGAGGAAGCCTATTCAGCATAATGGAATTTCCCTTTTAAAAAAGGGAGAACTTGGCAGCGATGGTTGCGCGCTCATCTCACATTATTGGCCGAGGGAGCCGGCGTATAGCTTCCAGGTCATGTGGCCAGCATGACAAAGCCGCTTCTGGCAAACCAGAGCAGCACATGGAAACGCCGTTTACCTTCCCGCTGTAGCAGTTCCTATTTATCTACTTGCATTTTGATGTGCTTTCGAACTGCTAGGTTGGCAGGAGCTGGGACCAAGCAACGGGAGCTCACCCCGTCACAGGGATTCGAACCGCCAACCTTCTGATCAGCAAGCCCTAGGCTCAGTGGTTTAACCACAGCGCCACCTGGGTCCCTATAATGTACATATATAGGTGCAAATTTAGTAATGATCACTACAATTTAAATAGAAATACAATGCATCTCCCAGTAGTGGGGAAGCCTGTGACCACGTGAGCTCAGGATGCTATCCAGATGCCTCTTTGTGATGGGCAATTTCAAGGCCACCCTACTTTCCCTCCTCATAGTTCTTTTTCTTTAAATTGGAGCTGGAATGGACAGTGCTTCAAATGGAAGACATTTACAGAGAGATGGCTGTCCTCTGTAAAGTAGGACAATGGCCACCCTAGTCAAGACAGACTGGGTCTCTTGAAGTGAAGAAATTTTGAGCTTCAGAACATCTTAAAAGCCCATGAAGTAGACAACAAAAAGAAACAGAAACCAGGTGCCCAGAAATACAAGTGGTTTGGAGGTGGTCTTTGGCCTAGGTTATTTGGTATAGGAACATCCTGAGAGATTTTTCAGCTATTAAAATGCCATCTGGCTTACATTTATAAAACACAGATTGGGACTCATTTAACTTATACTTGTGTACTTGCACTTTTGCCCTTATTAGCAAAAGGTAGGTGCTATGTTATCGTGCATGTTATGCAATCTTATGAAAGCAATTAGAAAGCCAAAATACCCCTCCTCCTCCCCCAATTACACTTAGCTTAGAACTTCGGAGGATAAACTCGTTTGATGGAATTTTCACCTCAGCATTTTATTTTGGGATATACATTTCAGTGACCTATTCCAAGATCCATGCCAAATATGTTGGCCTCCAAGTATTTAAAACAGATATCTCTGACTGGGTCGTTGGTGGTCATTGTACTACGCAGAAGAATTTCAAAAATGGTGTCATGGCCTAAGACCCAGACTTTGACATTTCCTCTGCATTGGGGATATCAAGGGCCTTGAGTGCCTCTCGCCCGCCTGCCTTAGTCACCAAGACAATCTTGCAAAACTTCCCATAGATGTAGAGGGAAGCAACCCCAAAGAAAAATGCACCCTCTACTTCCAGCTCTTGTGAAAGTGTCCTTGTCAGCATCCCTGGATGATGTGGACTTCTTCCTTGAGGTTGAATCCTGACAAGACAGAAGTACTGTTTGTGGGGGACAGGAGGCGGGCAGGTGTGGAGGATTCCCTGGTTCTGAATGGGGTAACAGTGCCCCTGAAGGACCAGGTGCGCAGCCTGGGAGTAATTTTGGACTCACAGCTGTCCATGGAGGTGCAGGTCAGTTCTGTGCCCAGGGCAGCTGTCTATCAGCTCCATCTGGTATGCAGGCTGAGACCCTACCTGCCTGCAGACTGTCTAGCAAGAGTGGTACATGCTCTGGTTATCTCCCGCTTGGACTACTGCAATGCGCTCTACATGGGGCTATCTCTGAAGGTGACTCGGAAACTACAACTAATCCAGAATGCGGCAGCTGGACTGGTGACTGGGAGCGGCCGCCAAGACCACATAACACTGGACTTGAAAGATCTACATTGGCTCCCAGTACGTTTCCGAGCACAATTCAAAGTGTTGGTGCTGACCTTTAAAGCCCTAAATGGCCTCGGTCCAGTATACCTGAAGGAGTGTCACCACCTCCATCATTCTGCCTGGACACTGAGGTCCAGCACCAAGGGCTTTTTGGCGGTCCCCTCGTTGCGAGAAGCCAAGTTGCAGGGAACTAGACAGAGGGCCTTCTCGGTAGTGGCGCCCGCCCTGTGGAACGCCCTCCCATCAGATGTCAAAGAGAAAAACAACTACCAGACTTTTATAGGACATCTGAAGGCAGCCCTGTTTAGGGAGGCTTTTAATGTTTAATAGATCACTGTGTTTTATTTTTCTGTTGGAAGCCGCCCAGAGTGGCTGGGGAAACCCAGCCAGATGAGCGGGGTATAAATAATAATAATTATTATTATTCCTTGAAGTTCCTTCAGGTCTTCTCTCCCTTCAGTACCAATCAGAGAAGGAGCAGGAGACATTACCACCTCACAAACTAAGGTTTCAAACTAAGAGCTAACTGCCTCCTTGAACTAGTACAAAATGCTGAAGCCAGGTGGTGATGGGTGCCACCATTTTGATTCCATCTTGCCAATTTGGCACAACCCACATTAGTTGCCAGTTTCTTTTGAGGCTCAGTTCAAGGTGCTGGTGTTAACCTTTAAAGCCCTACATGGCTTGGCACCCGTGTAGCTTAAGGACTGCCTGTGTCTGTAATTTGCCAAAGCAAGCTTCGATCATCATTTGAGGCCCCACTGTAGATACTTCAGCCTTGCAAGGGTGGCTTATAGCAAGCAGGGCTAGGATCACCTTGCCAAATGAGGTGCATCAGGATGTGTTAATGGTTTCAAGCGGCTGTTCAAAAAAGCCTTCACCTGACTTCTCTGGAGCTTGGCTGCGATGGAATTATTACTGTGCTTGTGGTTTGTTTTTTGTTAGGGGCTTATGCTGAAGGATTGCCTCATATTTCGAAATACCATAAAATTGGGCGGCTTTGAGTTCCTCAGAAAGTAAGCAGGATATTAGTTATTAAAAAATAAATTAAGTAATAATAGTTCTCTGTGGATTTTGTATTTTTCACTGCATGAATCGTTCAGCCCTCAGGAGGAGTCAGGGCAATACTTCTGACACTGAATGGCTTCACATTGTGACTATAGTCTACCTGCCTGCCATACTCACCTATCAAATGAAAAGATTCCAGTAGCAATGCAGTTTTCAGAAATCCAGGACAAGGCCCTGTTTCGGTTTATCCTTCATCAGCTCTAGTTTCATAGTTTCAAGGTCAAAGCGTACCATTCAGGTTTTTCTGTGGTCCTAGATTTCTAAAAACTGGATTGCTGCTGGAATTTGTCTTATTATTCTCAACTTAAAACTTTCTAAAAATTAATCTACGACCTGGCCAGAGCTCTTGGAATCTTTTCATTTGATTTTCTCAACTCTCCAAGGACTACAATTTATTTAGTATACTCACCTATCAACCTATGGTTAGAACAGCAAATACTCCTTGCTGTACCCCTTTGCCACTGGCCTGTGGCCCCCTGAACACTTCAGTCATCAATAATAACAGGAGGCTGTTTAGACTTGGCAGTCCAAACCATTTGGCTCGGGCTGTGGTGTTGACAATGCCCTGTACTGTAAGCAAAACCCAATCAAATCCAACCCAAATTTTCACAATGCACCACCACTCATTCTATATTAGCATCACATGGATTATTTATGAAAATGATGTTACTTGTCTGACAACCTAGGTGACATTACCTCTGGAGGATGTGCATCACCATGGCAAAACAGACCTGTCACCGTCAGACATTAGTCTACTGTAACTAATTCATAAGGCTGTCCCACAATTTGTTTTGATCAGGCAGGCTGGATCTTGTGGAAGAGGATGAAAAGAAGTGGGGGGTGGCAACCATATATATATATATGCGCACAAGGAGAACATGCTGTAACATTGTTGTTAGCAAGTCCCACTCTTGCGCACAGACAGCTTCAGCATCTCTAATATGCTTTTGCTCAAGAGCTGAAGGTCTCTGGTACACCAGTAGCTTCTAACCTCTAGGAGATGCTGTTGTCTGCTGGGTTTTACGGTGATCTATATTTCGCGTTTCCTTAAGCAGAGAGAGGCTTCAGAGGCCGAAGGGCTTAGCTGAGTTTGGCTTTCATTGAGGAAGAGACTTATTCTGCTTTGTAATTAATATACAAATTGAGCATAGATGGAGCCAAATAGTACAAACAAAACACAAAAATTCCTTCCAGTAGCACCTTAAAGACCAACTAAGTTTGTTATTGGTATGAGCTTTCGTACCAAACTTGGTTGGTCTCTAAGGTGCTACTGAAAGGATTTTTTAAATTTTGTTTCAACTACAGCAGACCAACACAGCTACCTACCTGTAACCAAATAGTACAGTCATACCTCTACTTGCGTATCCCTCTGGATACGGACTCTTCGGGTTATGGCCACGGCAAACCCGGAAGTGTATACTTCCGGGTTTCGTTGCATGTGCATGCACAGAAGTGCTCGATTGCGCTGTGCGTGTGTGCAGAAGCACACCTCTACTTATGTTCTTTTCAGGGTGCGAACGGACCCCGGGAACAAATTAAGTTCGTATCCGGAGGGTCTACTGTATAGCACTTGGTCAAACAACACACCTTTGGTAAGGTTACCAGACGTCCCCGTTTCCCCGAGGACAGTCCCCGGATTTACAAATCAGTTTCCTGACAAAATCCATCTATTTAGTAGGAAGTTGAAAAGTGTCCCCGGATTCATTGAAAAAAAATCTGGTAACCTTAACCTATGGTGAGATTTCTAGGAAGGCAGTACCCCCAAGATGCATTTTAGTTCCAGAAATGAATCTTGTTCTCTGCTCTTTAAGTCTGGATCAAAACTGAACTCATCATCCTTGGGTCCTGATGGACTTCACATTCCTGAAACATTTTTGCATCAGGAAACTATCCTAATCAATAATCCAATGATCTTTTTTTTGAGAAAACCCATAATAATGCATGATGGGCAAAATACCCATCACTGTAGCACTTGGGAGGACCTCTACCTTGCAAGGAAACCAGAAATGGGTGCAATGCATACAGAGGTCCATTTCAGCACCCATGGGTGTGTCGATGGTGAATGAGTCACCCACAGTGAGGGTAAATAATGTGTTGGTGAGGGGCTGAGCACTGTTAACCAAGGATTTGTTAATCTTATAAATGCAAACGACAACCATTTATTTCAATGGGGAAAAGTAAAGAGGGGTTCAGTTGGTTGACTGCCACTACCTGGCTCACCACCCGACCCCACCCACATGTATTAAGTAAAATAGAAACATCACCACCCGACCCCACCCCCACTCACCTTTCCCCCCTCAACCTCTTCCTCCCGTTTCTTCCTAATGTCTCAACAAATGAAACCGATCTGTAAAAAAATGTGACTTTTAAAAAAGAGAGAGACATTGCACATACTTTTGTAAACCAAGAAAAACTTTAATAAAATATATATTTTTAAAAAAGAAGAAATGAAGAAGTTATGTGGACTGAGATGCGGGAATATGCAGGTGATCATGTCTTAGTTGTCAATGGGTTCCACTTAGTTTTATGGGACCATGTAGAAATAAAGTCCCAGCTGAGAGGGAGCTAAGCCTGTCCCTCATCTGACAATGGCGACACAAGGGCAAGGGGTCAAGTTTAGGTTGTCACCCGCCACATTCCCCCCTTTGCTTAACACGGTGTTCTGGAAGCTTCTAAGAAACTAACATTTGCCGTTTTCTTAACTGCCAGCATAGCAAAGTGAACTTCAGCTTTATAACTAAACCTTTTTTTCTTTTTCTTTTTCTTTTTTACTCTTCCACACACCCCAATAATAATATTCTGCAGCTATAAACGAGTTAAAAAATCTGTAGATGTACCAGCCAAAGCAAACATGACCAAATCCAGCTGACTTTTCTATTCAATGTTGGCAATGAACATCGCAAGAGCATGAGGAGGGAAACTCATATTTTTTGGCAGTAAATGGAGTTCCACATGTGGCTGGGTTCTCACAGGAAGCAGCTCTGGCAACACAGTTCCATATGACCTGCTAATAAAGGAGCTCAGGAAATCTGAACTAGAGAGTCATATTATTTGGTTGGTCCACTATCCTTTGATGAATCACAAGCAATGGGCAAGGAATGATTAGCAGTCATGCTGAGAAAAGGAAACGAACGGAATTCTGAAGGGATTTGCCCTAGTTATGGTATTGTTCAAGGTGTCTATCATTAACGTGGAATATGCTTTGGTGGTTGGCATAAATCTGAAAAAAAAAATCTGCAAATGTTTTGGATAGCAAGACTGAAATGGGGGGGGGGGTGGAATCCCCTTGATAAATGGAGAGAATTTGCAAGGGAAAAATTAGATACAACAAGGGATTCAAGTATTATAACTTTACTTGCTTGTCAAAATAATTATAGTATTCTAGAAAACTGTAGCAATGTCATGGTTGATCTGCCCTAACAAAAGGGTATGATTGTAAACCAATTTTGCTCAATGGCACAGCATTTTATGAGAGTACCAACTATTTTTTTTAATGTGGTTATATTATACTCTGTAGTGTGTTCCTGATGTACTTTAAATCTATTTAAAATAGAGAGTCCTGACCAGCTTCTAACCCCATTTTACTGGGATAAGAAACTAGTGGGTTTTTTGTGGGTTTTTTTTTACATTTAGTACACCAGGTCCTGATTTCAAGAAGCATAACTATTTCTGTTCCCTATGTGTCTTCTCAGACACAAGTTCCTGCTCCCAAGAAGACAGATGGTATATTTTTCCATCCTGCATGTTCTCTGAACTGAATCCAGTGACTAGAATTATATCATTGGAAGAATACTCAGCGGACATCTATTAAAACCCATGTTCCTAAAATAATAATAATAATAATCCCATACTAAGCAAATATCAATCAATTCAGTTGTATTGCTTAAAACCAGATGTCATCCCAGAATGAATCAGGGATGGCAAAAGCAGACAAGCCATAAGTCGTGACTGTATAAAACAATAAAACTGGTGTAGCAGATAAGATAATGACCCACACACACCCCCCCCCTTGAAGTTGAGATTCTGTATAATTAATTAAATAAATTCTTTCTACCCAAAAGTGTTTGGTGTGGAGATAATAATCTGGTCCTTAATACTGCCAAGACCATGGAACTGGGGGTGGACTACAGGAAGAAAAAGGTGGACATTCGGCCCCTGTATATTGGCAGGGACCAGGTGGAGAGGGTGGCTGTATTTAAGTTCTTAGGTGTTACCACAGAGCAGGGTATGACCTGGAGTGCTAATACCACTGCTCTGGTAAAGAAGGCCCAGCAGAGAATTTATTTCCTCAGACTTTTGAAAAAGAACAAGCTGAGTGAGAGACTGCTGGTGTCCTTCTACCGAGGCTCCATAGAGAGCATTCTTACATACTGTATCTGTGCTGGGTTTTCCAGCTGCACAGTCATGGATAGGAAAGTGCTCCAGAAGGTCATAACCACAGCCCGAAAGATTATCGGTCATCCCCTCCCATTTCTGGAAGAACTATACAGTTCCCGATGCCTTAAAAAAAGCAAATAATATTTTACAAGATTCATCTCATCCTGGATATAGTCTTTTTGCACCATTGCCTTCGGGCAAGAGATACAGAACAATTAAATCAAGAACGAATAGATTAAAAAACAGTTTCTATCCAAGAGCTATAACCATCTAAAATGCTGTAACTAAATAATATGATCTTGGGGAGTTGTGATGTGTGTGTGTGTGTCTGTAATTGTGTTTTTGTTTTGTTTTTTATGGGATGGCATTCAATTTCGTTGTACTATGCAATGACACGGGTGGCGCTGTGGGTTAAACCACAGATAATATTGTTATTTTTCTTTTTTCTTTGTATTTTTTTCTTTTTTTCTTTTTTCTATGTAAAACTCAATAAAAATTATTTTTTTTAAAAAAATAAACCACAATGTCTAGGGCTTGCCGATCAGAAGGTCGGTGGTTTGAATCCCCGCGATGGGGTGAGCTCCTGTTGCTCGGTCCCAGCTCCTGCCAACCTAGCAGTTCGAAAGCACGTCAAAAGTGCAAGTAGATAAATAGGTACCGCTCCGGCGGGAAGGTAAATGGCGTTTCCATGCACTGCTCTGGTTTCGCCAAAAGCCACTTTGTCATGCTGGCCACACGACCTGGAAGCTGTACGCCGGCTCCCTCGGCCAATAAAGCGAGATGAGCACCGCAACCCCAGAGTCAGTCACGACTGGATCTAATGGTCAGGGGTCCCTTTACCTTTACCTTTACGCAATGACAATAAAGTATCTATCTATCATCTATCTACTATCTATCTATCATCTATCTGTCTCTCTGTCTATCTATCTATCTATCTATCTATCTATCTATCTATCTATCTATCATCTATCTCTCTATCTCTCTATCTCTCTATCTCTATCTCTATCTCTATCTCTATCTCTATCATCTATCATCTATCATCTATCATCTACCATCTACCATCTATCTATCTATCTATCATCTATCTATCTATCTATCTATCTATCTATCTTTCGATCATGCCTTTGCATACCACATGATTAAAGGATGTTGTTGTTGCACTAGCTTTCTGTTTATTTTTGTTACCAGACTTCTGAGCATGACTTGAAGGATATCTGCTTATTGCACAGAATGCATGGAAGTTATGTCGGGTTTATCAACCTCCGGTTGCCACTAACAAATAGGAAAAATACTCTCCATTATTTTTCACTGAACTCTGCCCCTTTCTTCTGTGTGCCCCCCCCCCCAGATGCCATGAAGCACGCTCCAGTCATGTAGTATAGACTCCAAAGCCACTCTTGTGAATATGAAGGAACTGTAAGCAAAGAACCCTTTTTCTTTAGCAATGGCACTCCTGTGTTTTATTTTATTTTTTTTCCCTTTTGGAAGTTTTAGGACAAATAAAAGAAAGCAGTACGTAGTTGAACTATGGAACTTGCATTCCCCAGGAGGCAGTAATGGCCACCAACTCGGATGTCTTTAAAAGAGGATTAGACAAATTCATGGAGAAGGAGAAACCACAGAAGGGAATGGTGCTCTTGTGCTCATGTTCTGCTCCCTGGTTCCCCACAACATCTGGCTGGCCACTGTAAGAACAGGAAGCTGGACTAGATGGGCCATTGGCCTGATCTCCTTATGTTCTTATGCAATGCTAGTAGTGTGTGAAGGAGACTGGATGGGTGGTGGGAGTGAGCAAATCTAGGCCGCTTCAGTTTGCATGCTTTGTAATTCTGATATATGCTAGCTATAACCCAACCAATTTTTATATTTAAAATCTATCAGTGAAAATAATATTCCCATTCTCTTGAGTGATCTTGGAGTGAACCTTTTTATGTTCCGAAGTAATATTTAATCATGCTTAATGGAGTCACAATTTGGTTCTTTGTTTACCATGTTTTGATTCAAAGAAGAGGAGGAGGAGGAGGAGGAGGAGGAGGAGGAGGAGGAGGAGGAGGAGGAGGAGGAGGAGAATGAACAACGTTTCAGTGTATGTGTGTGTGCCTGTTTGTGTGAGAGAGTTTAGCTTAATGCAACACTTGTTTGGCCCTGAGTGCCCAACACATGCATGGGGAAGCATAAAACTGATGCATTTTCTCAGAATTTGTCTGCACATTTCATCTACAGTGACGGTCAAGCACATCATATGTGGGGATTTCAATGGAATCAGAAATAATTTTGGTTGGATCTGCCATTTTTGGATGACGGGCGAGGATTTCACATAGGGTGGATTTTAGCTAAGCGGAAATTCAAGCTGAATTTGGTATAGCCTGCTCAAGAAAAACAGCTGCTGGGTTTTTGAGAGAAGTTAAAAAAAACTTTTACCAAGGTTAACCAAATATCATAAGTAGGGTTTGAATGCTTCTAAGTCTCCGAGGATGAAAATGGTCATGGACACCATTTTAGGAATGGTGTGGGAAGAGTGTTGCCCCTTTTCTATGCTCTATGCTGACTACCCTTCAGATACACTTAGATCTTGAATATAACCAACAGCAGACTTAAATCAGACCAAAATTTAAAACGGCATCATTGGAAGCAAGAAGCTGTTGCTATGTGGTCGAAGTCAAAGAGGTCAGAACAACAAAGAGAAATTGTTTAGAAGTTGGACAATTAAGACAATTGAAAAATAGCTCTTCATTCTGAAGGGCAGAATGTTTGCATCTTTGTGTAATGCATTTAATACACAGGAAACAGGAGCAGTGCTGCTTGTTAAGATGTCTGTCAACCAGGCCTTAGGCTGAAGACCAGGAATTCTCAGGGAAAAAACCACCATATTGCCAATTTCTTCTTTCTAACTAATTTTCTTCATGCAGACGCCTTTCTGCTCCCCCCCCCCATACTTTAATTGCTTCCATTCTACAGCTGGTATCAAGATACAGACAATAAATCACTTGTGTTAGCAACATTTTTAAAGAGAGAATAAAGTCATTGGGTTATCTGTACCAGCATATCAAAGCAAACAACATAGGAGAAGTTAGGACGAGAGAGAGAGGGGGGGATAACCAATACATCCTGCTTTCAAATTAAGCTGGCAGACTGGCTTGACTTTCTTAGGATGTTCAATCTTTATGCAGTAAATATATGACCATATTCATTTAATGGTGGTCTAGAATAGAGGAATGGCATTAGATCACGTTTATTCACTTAATGCGGGATTTATATTAAATGCCTGATAACCATATTTTGTAGTTTAGATATCTTTGTGCTCTTTTATATCAACCCCCCTCCCCCCGCTTTATCTGGTTATTTCTATCAGATGCCTCAGCACGTCTAAGCAACAACCCACCCACTCCTCCCCCCCCCTCTCTATATATATAGACCCCTTCAGCTGGATGATATAACTTGGCAACTTGCAAATTAGAACAGTGTGTAATATTTAATAAAAGAAGTCAATGTGTTTCTCATAACTTGGCTCCAGAGATTTCACTGAATATGTAAACTTTATGTGAACTTATTAATTGTAGGGTTGCGGGGAGGGGGTGTGTGGAGTTGCTACTTCACATGTAGGGTTGCATAGCATGGCCATTAGTCACTGCTTGGTGGCAGCTTTCAAAAATTAGTATTGCAATGTCTTTTGTGGAGGCCGGAAAAGGTAAGAGTTTGTAGACCGGTAGATTGGCAGGACCTTATTTTTCTACTTTGTGCAGTGCCTTGAGTAGCATATGTCATTCTTATATAGGGATGAGGAAGCTGTGACTCTCTAGATGCTGTTGAGTTAAAACTCCCATCACTCCTTGCCACTGGCTAGGCAAGCTTGGGATGAAGGGAACTGGTGTGCAACAACATCTGGATAGACACATGTTTGCCATAGCTGACTGAAGAAATTAGTACCATCCGATAATCAAATGTCTTGATGCCAAAAAGGTTGGTGAACCATTTGAAAGTCCTGTATAAACATACTAATACATGCTGTGATTCAGGATTAAATTCTTTGGACAAACAACAGTGTACTATACTCTTAAGTGTACTCACCCAGGAACTCCAATGTTTAAAGTTTCCCTGGTACCTGGGTGGAGGTTCCCCAAAGCTCTAAAGGTTGAGAAACACTCAACTATGTAACACAAGTAGAGCACTACGCTCTGTTAGATTGAATTCACTGCATAATTAGTAAACTCAATCACAGGCAACATATTCGCTGACCCGACAGGGACTGTATGATCCTATTGCTCTTTAGTTTTTAATTTAACTAGGCCACCCTCAGCAGTGGCCGGGTGGGGTGGGGGGGACACACAAAAACCCAAACAGTTCATCTTGAAGTATAGATTGCATAATGCTTTGATGGTATGCTTTCTAGTCCACTTTGCTCATAAACTCCATCTCCCCCACTGCGATTCCAAGATATGCAGCCAGCTCTCTGCTAGCTAGGTTGCCTGGGAGAATCTGTAAAACTAGCAGAAACAGTGACAATGCCAAATATACTGCAGTCTATGGGTCAGACCTATCTCATGAAGCCACTTCCAAGAGTCTGCTGCACGCCCATCGACAAAACCTTGAGAGTAGAGCTCTTGGGAAAGGGTTTCCCCTCACTCTAGCTTTCCTCTCTCAGTTTTTCTCACTCCACATCAGTGCCTTTCGATCCCACAAATGTGCTAACCTGTCTTGGTGCAACACCGAGCTAGGAAGAGACCTAGCAGTTTCCTCTCCTTGTATCTTGGTGTTTATGTGGGGAGGGAAAACACACTGAGCTTGGAGAATAACTTCATCTTCTCCTATCCCAAGACTACTATGGGATGGGTGCTATTATGGGGAGGATTAGGGACATGGGGGCCCTATGGTCTAAACCACTGAGCCTCTTGGGATTGCCAATCAGAAGGTGGTTCAAATCCCCGTGACGGAGTGACCTCCCGTTGCTCTGTCCCAGCTCCTGCCAACCTAGCAGTTCAAAAGCACACCAGTGCAAGTAGATAAATAGGTACCGCTGCAGCAGGAAGGTAAACGGCGTTTCCGTGCACTCTGGTTTCCATCACTGTGTTCCGTTGCATCAGAAGCGGTTTAGTCATGCTGGCCACATGACCCGGAAAAGCTGTCTGTGGCAAACACTGACTCCCTCGGCCTGAAAGCGAGAGGAGCACCACAACCCCATAATCGCCTTTGACTGGACTTAACTGTCCAGGGGTCCTTTTTATTATGGGGAGGAGGAACAAGAAGAGGAAAGCCCTCTTCCTGCCTTGGAGAAAATGACAGTTTCCCCTCTGGTGTGACCCCATCCCAAGAAGGCCTTGGCATGCCTTCTTGTCCCCTAAGACTTTATTGTAAGGGGGAGAAACAAAATTAAACTATAACTCCTCTCCCCTGCACCCCTCCCACATCTAAAAGGATATAGCATGTCAATCAGTCAAAGGCCTGGTTAAAGAGAAACGTTTTCAGCTGGTGCCTATAATAATAAAGGTTCCAGCCAAAGCTCCTTGGGGAGAACATTCCACAAAATGGGGAACTACTGCAGAAGAGGCCCATTCTCATGCTGTTGCCCCCCCCCAACTTCTCATGGAGGAGGCACACAAAAAGGGCCTCAGATGATGATCGCAGGATCCAGGTCAGTTCATATGAGGAAAGGCGGTCCTTCGCCTGGTGTGCCCTTGGAACACTCTGTTTTGGGCACTATTACCAGCCAAATATGGGACACGGGTTGCATTGTGGGTTAAACTACAGAGCCTAGGGCTTGCCAATCAGAAGGTCGGCGGTTCGAATCCCCGCAATGGGGTGCGCTGCCGTTGCTCGGTCCCTGCTCCTGCCCACCTACCGGTAGCAGTTCAGAAGCACGTCAAAGTGCAAGTAGCTAAATAGGTACCGCTCCGGCGGGAAGGTAAACGACGTTTCCGTGCGCTGCTCTGATTCACCAGAAGCAGCTTTGTCATGCTGGCCACACGACTTGGAAGCTGTACGCCGGATCCCTCGGCCAATAGAGCGAGATGAGCGGCGCAACCCCAGAGTCGGTCACGACTGGGGTCCCTTTACCTTTACCACGTCAGGGGTCCCTTTACCTTTACCAGCCAAATATAGCCAGTGGGACCCTTTTTAAGTGGAGCTTTCTGCCAGTATATCGGGGGCTCCCCCTGGGGGTATAAATGCCACCCCACAGACAGAGCAGGACTTCTAAGGGGTTCTTCAGCCATTCTAACAGATCTCTTTTGTTGCTTGCACACAGAGATTCTTACAAAAATATAGCAATTGCAATCTACAAACCGCTTAAGCCAGAATACTTGCTCTTCCGTTTTGTGAAGGCAATGGGAAGCTGCTTAAATCAATGCAGTGGAGGTTTAATTGCACCATGGCTCAAGAGTTCATTTGAGCTCTGAAAAAAGGTGTGGGGGGTGAGTGAGTTAGGGAATGTTTTAAAACAGTGAAACAAATTACAGTTTATATTAGCTAACAATGTGTTATCATAAACCATTCCCATAAATTTCATGATAGTTTACCATTACATAATCTATTTTATATTTATAACACACATCTGGCATACTGTATTCCTGTTCAGATCACTTTAATTAAACCAGCCTCCGAGCTCCTATATAAAACAATGGAAGTTCTGAAGTGCTGCAAAATAGCAGCAGCAACAAATTCATGAATAGCCCAGTATGTGAAAGCAGCCATTCCATTGATTACTGAAGCAGTTTACCCTTGTTAACACCATGAACAGGAGGCATGCAGTTGGTTATGTCTTGTTCAGCAGAGGCCAGGTCATCTGAAAACATCGGACAGATGTTATATTAAGAAGAAATTAAAGGATTTTTAAGGCACTTGCAAGGATTCCAGTTCACTCAAAAGTATGTAAGAAGAGACCTTTTCCCCACTGCCTCTGAGAATCTCAGATAGGCCATTGACGACAACAGGCCCTCTCTGTTGTTTGCCCCCCACATCAACTGGAATTCAGACGTGTACAGTACTCACTGCCTAGGAACAAATGCAGCTACTATTAAGCTATTACTTAATTATTGCATTCATATCCTTATCCGGCCTTTCTTCTATCATGGAATTCGAGACAGCATACATATGGTTCCCAGATGGTCAGCCATCCTGGCAGCGATCAGACCCAGAACAGCTTAGCTTTAGCAAGGTTTGCTTCTTCCGATTTCCTCAAACTAATGACCGATAGCTGTCGATTGAACAGTCCTCCATGTACGATCAAATCCTATTTTAAAGACAGTTGTCGTCACCATGGATTTCCGTAAGTTATACATTGTGTAAAAAAGAGTTGTTGCATTGGCTGTTCTTTATACCCCCACCCTGTAAACAGGGAGTCTCAGATGGGCATTCTGTAGAGGCAGAGAATTTATCCAGATGTTGGACTCCAACTCCCATCAGCCCCAGGCACATACCTGCCAAGTTGCTGTCAGAGAAATAAGGGACCGGGTGGAAATAGCAGACCGGAAGTAGCGCTGCCGCCATTTTGGAACTGGGCAGAGCATGCTCAGAAGTGACTTTTGATGCTGCTTTGCCCAGTTCCAAAATGGCCACCGTGCCAGAAGTCGCACTGCAGCCATTTTGGAACTGGGCAGAGCAGCATCAAAAGTCGCTTCTGAGCATGCTCCGCCCAGTTCCAAAATGGCCGCCGCACCAGAATAAACCGGGGAAAAAACAAAAAAATCTGTTTTTTCAGATAGGAACAGCTGGGAAAACGAGGATTTCCCGGGGAAAACGGGAGACTTGGCAGCTATGCCCGGGCAGCACAGCCAATGGCCATGGATGATGGGAGTTGTAATCTCAAGCTTTTACCACATATTTACATGGTGGCAGTGCTCCTGTTGCAGCCCACTTTGGATCAAGCCACAACCCATCTGGTATGACACCTTTCCTAAGTTAAAGCCATGCTTAAGGCGACTTACAACATATAAAGAATTAGGTAAAGCAGGTTCTCCCCTTAAGGAGAGCATGGGTTGCGGAAGGGTTAACAATACATTCCCGGGTCGGTTGGGTGGGTCAGTTTGGATGGCCACATGAGTGATTGGCGGTTTGCTGTTGCTGGGGAAATTGATATGTTGCAAGTGTTTTGATTGACAGCCATAGCAGTTTCACTTTTGCTGCTTGCAACGGATCTCAGTGCTTCTAGCTCCCGGAGACGGTTCCGAAATTCAAGTGCCATTTGCAAATGGTTGAACGTGCAGTGAAGGAGGTTACTAGAGCATCTAGGATAGTTATTGGAGAGAAAAGACGTGATGCTACCATCAAAACGACAATGAACAATCGCTCTAAATTCCCAAAACAAGAGACAAAGAAGGACTTTGCACCAAAATAGATGTTTAGTGTAATGCATAAAAGCATATTTTTACCATGATATAATATGGTGTACATGTACAATGTATATATTGCATAAGGCATAATTTTATTAATTACACAAAATGTAAGCATTTAGTACAATTTATACCAAGTAATTAAGTATAGTGTGATGTTTTGACGCAACACATAATATGAGTGGCGTTTTATTGTTTATGTTTACTTGTTTAGTACACTGTTTGCTTAATTGTTCCATATAATTTTTTCAAAACCATTGGTTTTTCATGTAAATTATCAACATGTTTTATCTTAAATAAATAAATATTGCAGAAAATAATAGTATGCAACTATTATTGCTCTACATAAAACCTAAAATTTATGTTTATTAGTTCACAATTTAACATACTGAGAATTAAATGAGTCAAATTCCTATGTTTTTATTATTCGTAGTGAGGCAAAATTTCAATCTGTAGGAGCAGGGTCTAAATATTAACCAATTTGTCCCAAATTTGAAATTCCTGCCAACCTAGCAGTTCGAAAGCACGTCAAAATGCAAGTAGATAAATAGGAACCGCTACAGCGGGAAGGTAAACGCCGTTTCTGTGTGCTGCTCTGGTTCACCAGAAGTGGCTTTGTCATGCTGGCCACATGATGTATGTATGCCGGCTCCCTCGGCCAATAATGCGAGATGAGCGCGCAACCCCAGAGTCGGTCACGACTGGACCTAATGGTCAGGGGTCCCTTTATCTTTTTATACTATACGCCTGAGATAAGATCAAGGGAGGAAACATTTTTGAATTTTTTTTATGACCCACCCTACTAAGCAACCACATTAGTTGTATTTAAATAACGTTGTGGCCAAATTAATGCCAAAAACCTTAAACTTAAATTCTGTGTGAAGTGTGAGTTATTGGGGGGATGTCTTGGCACGCAACTACAAATATAAGAAGAAGAGAAGAGTTTGGATTTGATATCCCACTTTATCACTACCCGAAGGAGTCTCAAAGCGGCTAACATTCTCCTTTCCCTTCCTCCCCCACAACAAACACCCTGTGAGGTGGGTGGGGCTGAGAGACTTCAGAGAAGTGTGACTAGCCCAAGGTCACCCAGCAGCTGCATGTGGAGGAGCGGAGACACGAACCCGGTGCCCCAGATTACGAGTCTACTGCTCTTAACCACTACACCACACTGGCTCTCATATAACAAAAGTAGTCATGAGCAATTAGCAAAGCAATTGCTAAGTACACAACCAACCTGAAACAATTCCACACAAATCATAAGATCCAATATAAAGATACAAAAAATTAACAACAACAACAACCCCCCCCCCACCAACAAAACCTCCGAAACAAGATTCTGTTCAGCAGCCTCAATTTTTGTAGCTGGAGTCAGTCAAGTCAGGGCCCCACCCTCCCAGGTCAGGTGGACTCCCAGCCAAGATGGAACTGATTTCTTGATGTTTATGTAGCAATATGCAAAGTTTTTTTAAAAAAACAGAAAACAAAAATAAATCTGCATGAAAATCCTTCAGCATTTTAGTGTGAATTTCTTCTAATAAACACAGTTTGGGTCTGCATTTTTCACTCATGTACAAATTTTTGCAAGCAACTTCTCAACATAATGCATCTAACTTTAGACCAACTGATAGATGAGAATGATGAATTATATACTTATATTAAAAGGAACACCAATTACTGGATTCGGCCCAATGGCTGTGCTTGCCGTGGCAACAGATGTTAACATCTTTATCTGGACCAGCAGCTTTTACAGCATCTAAGATGCCTGAGATATTAGAACAGTTGGTTAAATCCTCTGAGACTAAAAAGCCAGTTATTTTCTTTTTACAGATATACGGATTCAATTAATCAATTCAATGTACAATATCTGATAAATGAAAGGAATAAAGAATGAATGGGTTCTATTTTACCTATTCAGTGGGACAATGTTTTAACTTTGGTAGTTAATGTGTTGTTAGATTATAAACTATGTCTTATACAACAAAAAATAATATTTAGAATTTATTGGACTCTGCTACGTTTGTTCTATAATAACATCCTGCTGGAGATGTAATAAGGAATGCAATGTCTGACGCTTACAATTTTTTGGAGCAAAGTAATAAGATGTATAAATACTACTTTTGGAGGAATTTAAAAATTTCAGATGATAATATTATTCTAAACCACATACCAACTATATGTGGTTTGACAGTGGGTCAGCATAAATGGACTTTTTGCTCCCTCACTTCAGCTAAAAGACTGATATTGATTCATTGGAAAGAATATCAGGAACCCCTTTTGAGCGTAGAAGATAGGACTAAACTTGCAACAAATGAACTGATTGGTTTTAGAAGTAGATTGTGTATAGATAAATATAATGATATTTGGAATCTTATTTATAAAAGGCATAAGTTTATACCCGTTAGAATATTTGTAATATTTGTATACTTACATATTGTACCAGTTTGTAGTACTTTTCTCTTTTTCTTTTGTGTTCCTCTTTCCTCACCTTTTTATTTTATTTCTTTTCTGAAAAAAAATCAATAAAATACAAATTTTAAAAATACGATGCATGTTTATGTCGTTTTTTTATATACAAATATTATCATTTTTATAAACATTTTCCTGTAATATATGCACTTTTATAAATATTGTTTGGTTAGAGAACGGCATTGGATAATTCGGTAAGTGAGAATTTTGAAGGCTGTCTGTGGTTTGGTTCTCATATTGCTTCAGCAAAATTTAGATTCATCTTTAAATGTGAGTTGAATTGAATTTCTTCCCCACCTCTAGGTGGGCAAGACTAATACGATTGGTCGTGGCCTCGTGGTAATGCTATGTCCATACATATTTAAACTATTTTGTATGAGAAAGAGAGAAAAGGGTGTTATAGTATCACCAATTAAAAGCAGTCTTACGAAAAGTTTGAGAGGTTCTGAGAGACTATGCTTAAAATGAAAAAGTTCTAATTTAGCAAGCAGTACTATTCTAATAATACTTTCTGAGTAACTAATAAAAGCTTCTGCCAGGGCTGAGCAGTTTATCTCCTTGCTGCTTCTCATGCTGTTCAAGGCAATATTGGTGATAGAGATATTATGACGATTATCCAAAATAGCATTAGTCTAGTCACAAATGGAAAGAAAATCCTTCTTAGTTGCACAAATTAATTTTCAATGTGAAAACTCATATAAAGAGACTATGAGACTTTCAGAAAGGCTGTTGAAATCTTAAAGATAACTGTACAACTAAGACCTATAAATGTGCTTTAGGTCTGGGAGATCCTGGAAGACTTCATCGGTTGATGTGTAAACATGCAATAGATGAGCCATTATTGATTCCCTCAATGATTCCTCATAAAGTATGGTTTCCAGACCCTTTGTCATTTTGGTTACTCTATTCTGCACACGTTCCAGCTTGCCAATAGCCTTCTTAAACTGTGGCACCCAGAACTGGACACAGTACTCTAGGTATGGTCTGATCAAGGCAGAATAGAGTGGTACTATTGCTTCCCTTGATCTGGACACTAGACTTCTGTTTAGGCAGCCTAGAATAGCGTTAGCTTCTTTTGCCACTACATTACACTGTTGTTTCATGTTAAGACTGTGGTCTACTAAGACTCCTGGATCCTTTTAACATGTACTGCTGGCAATCCAGGTGTCCCCCATTTTCTGCAGCATTAGCTACCCCTCCCAGTTTGGTGTCATCTGCAAATCTGATGAGCTTCCCCTTCATCCAAGTTGTATATAAAGATGTTGAACAACAACGGGCCCATGACAAAACCTTGTGACACCCCACTTCTCAGAGGGAGAGGGTAAAGTCTTACAGTCGTACCTCGGGTTACGAACACCTTGGGTTACAAACTCCACAAACCCGGAAGTATTTTCGCAGCGCGTGCGTTCTGTGCATGTGCGAAAAATCCAGAAATTGCGCTTTGCGCATGCACAAAATGGCGCTTCGGGTTACGAACATTTCAGGTTACGAACTGCGTCCCGGAAAGGATCTTGTTCGTAACCCAAGGTACCACTGTATTCACTTCATTTGGGTCTCTCCCCCCCCTCCTGCACACATCATCTATGTCTCCTCTGCAAACAGTCTTCATTGTCATAACTAATATTGAAACTGGTCTGTAGCATACCTGCCAAGTTTCTCTCTGAAAAATAAGGGACCGGACCGGACCGGAAGTAGAAGACCAGACGTAGCGCTGCCGCCATTTTGGAACTGGGCGGAGCATGCTCAGAAGTGACTTTTGATGCTGCTGTGCCCAGTTCCAAAATGGCCGCCGCACCAGAAGTCACGCTGCAGCCATTTTGGAACTGGGCAGAGCAGCATCAAAAGTCACTTCTGAGCAGGCTCCACCCAGTTCCAAAATGACCGCTGCGCCAGAATAAACCGGGGAAAAACAAAAAAATCTGTTTTTTCGGCTGGGGACAGCTGGAAAAAAGGGGATTTCCCGGGGAATACGGGAGACTTGGCAGCTATGGTCTGTAGTCACCTGCTTTCCAGGCTTACCAGGTGGTCCACCTGGTAAGCCTTGGAACTCTTCAACCAGACAGAGGTGGAAGTTCCTGTCTATGTTCCTGTGGACACTCCCTCCTCAGCCTAAAACATCAGTGTTGCTTAGAGGTAACAACAAGGTCACTTTTGGTTTGGTTTGGTTTGGTGAGTCTCACAGGCTGAGTATGTCTGAAATACTCTGGGTTGGATTCAAACTTAGTCATGCTTAGAGTATGGATAAGCCTCTGCCAGCAACTGCTGGTGCAAGAGAGGGCAATGTAAATTAATAGGGAAATTATTATTATTATTATTATTATTATTATTATTATTATTATTATTATTATTATTATTATTATTTTGCAGGGGTTGGCAAAAAAAAAAAAGTCCAGAAAGGGAGGCATCTTTGCTACTGCTGACAAAGGTTATGAAAAATGAGCAGTTTTAATTATAGTCCTTATTATATGTGGAGTCTTCCAAGTATCAGTTATATTTGGCTTCATTGTAGTTGTGCAGTCATTTGAGCTTTTCAGAATTAACCAACTTCCCCAAAATGCGAAGAATCCAAATTGAGGCGTACCACTAATTACATAGCTGGGGGAGCATTTTCAATGAGCACTTCGGATATGTCCACAGTTGTTTCCGTTGCCTTTTAACATTTGTCAGGCATCAGTGTTCCAGACTCAAAAGGCCTGATACTTGTGGTTTGGTACCATCTGCTACCCATTCTTTGCAAGCCCTTCTGTGGACCACATGCCATTTGGCTCGGTAGAAGGTTTCGAGACTTAGCCCACATGCTGCAAACTTGCTGCCCCCAAAACAATCAGTACCATTGTTTACTACAAAACTTGGTTCCAAAGTGTACACGACGACATTGCGTGGCAATCGCAAGGAGAGAGGGGGAAAAAAAACCCCTGAAGGATGGAACAGAGGAGGACAACAGAGCCCGGAAGATAATCTGAAATGTAATGATTGTGTCCTCTGCTTGTTCATACAATGGACATTTACTGAAGATTATACTTTGTTTTATACAAACTGAGTTGGCCAGGACTGTCACATTGATTATTTTTCGACCAGCTTCAGTGGACATCATAGCTGCCAAGTCTCCCGTATTCCCTGGGAAACCCCCGTTTTTCCGGCTGTTCCCAACCGAGAAAACAGATTTTTTTTTGTTTTTCCCCAGTTTATTCTGGTGCGGCGGCCATTTTGGAATTGGCCGGAGCATGCTCAGAAGCGACTTTTGATGCTGCTGTGCCCAGTTCCAAAATGGCTGCAGCACGACTTCTGGTGCGGTGGCCATTTTGGAACTGGGCACAGCAGCATCAAAAGTCACTTCTGAGCATGCTCTGCCCAATTCCAAAATGGCGGCAGCGCTACTTCCGGTCTGCTACTTCCGGTCCGGTCCCTTATTTCTCAGGCTGGAACTTGGCAGGTATGGTGGACATGACTAAGTCACGTGGCATCTGAACGCAACCTGTTGGCTGTGTTCTTTCATAATAAATACTATACAGGGCTTCCTTCCTGAGCCAATTAGCAGCATACTTTGGCGCTTATTTATGAGGAGATAACGAAGCCATTCTTTCAGTGTACCAGCCTTTTCCTACTTGGCCACATGTAACTCTGAGATGTTTTATGAAGAGATGGCTCCCCAAATCATATTTGTTTTTCTAAAGCGGTGGCATAACAACTATGGCTAAGCATGAGTGCATTCCATGTGGCGCAGCAATGGTTGGCCACTTACAGTTCTGGCAAGCCATCTGATTAGCCCAGATAAGTCCAGGAAACACAAGTCCACAGTTCGCTCACAGTTGGATGTAGTCCAGCATGTGAGCTTACATATGTTGAATCGTGGACTCACAGGAGCCATTCTCCTGATCCACCAAGCTTGTAACACTTTCAGAAAAAGAAATGATATTTGCCTGGCAGTTTTTGAGAAACCCAAGCTGGGTCTTAATAATCACAGCATCTTTTTCTAAGTGCTCATAAACCGACTGTTTAATTATCTGTTCCGGGATCTTTCCTGGTATCAGAGGCATAGGAAGGTCAGGTGGTACCCGGTGCAGAAAATTTCTTGTCACACCCGCCCCCCCCCCATTGATTACTATTGTTATATTGCCTGCAAAAATGGTTTTACATTATTTCATATTTTCTTACAAAGGAATGTGGATTCTGAGCCTCTGATAACAAGTAGGCGACTATGGACAGATACTTAAATCTACAGGATTGGATTGGATTGTGGTTTGGCTTGTGTTATTTTATTTATATTTATTGTTTATTTATTTAATAGAATTCATTTTTAAAAACCTGCAAAGTGGTTTACCAAAACAAAAAAACCACACAACAGTAAAATCAAGAAAAATTAACAATCCTACTTTAAAATATACAAAAGCTTAAAATATTAAGATCAAAATTACTTCAACTTCCTGAGTATCTAGGTATGCTTGCCTAAGGAAGAATGTTTTTAGCAGGTGCCCAAAAAGAGTATCTAGGTATGCTTGCCTAAGGAAGAATGTTTTTAGCAGGTGCCCAAAAAGAGTCTAGCAAAGGCACGTGCTTTGTTGAAATTCCAGCCTTCATGACATAGGAAAATGGCCAAGTAAACAGCTATTTTCATGGAGGAGGGTCAGGATATTAACTGATGTGCATGAAATTTCATATGTACCTATAAAATCCCTAGTGTAGTAAGATAAGACCTTTGGAGCAGGCATTTTTTTAAAAAAGTTTTTTATGCACTGCCCTAGTAGGGCAGTAATTGTTCCTTGATAATTTGTCACCCCCCCCCCCATGATGGCACCTGGGGCGGACCGCCCCCCCTTTCCTACGCCCCTGCCTGGTATCAGTGTCAAACTCACCAATAGATAGTTGCCTGGGTCTTCTTCTTTCCCCTTGTTTGAAGATAAGGACAGCATTTGCACAGGGACCTGTTCACCAATAATTCTCAAAGGTTATAGACAGACTCTGAGATTACACCTGCAATCTCTTTTAGTACCCTTACCTGCAGCTCATCAGGCTCTGGAGATTTGAATTCATATAAAGTAGCTCGGTGTTTTCTTACCACCTCTTTTCCTATCTTGGGCTGCAGCTCCCTCCTTGTATCATTTATTCTGTTATCACCAGGTTGGACACTGCTTTCCTGTTGGATGAAGACAGAGGCAAAGTTGGTGCTGAGCAGATCCACCTGCTCTCTGTCACCCAATAGCTTTTCTCCATGTTCTCCCCACGGAGGAACTACTACTTGCTTGTTCTTCCTTTTGCTTCAAACATAGCCAAAGAGACATTTTAAATTATTTTCAACCTTTCTTGCAAGCCTGAGCTCATTTTGAGCTTTGGCCCACCAGACCTTACTCCTGCAACTGCAACTGTCGTCTACTTATGTATACCTTCCCTTCATGATTTCCTCTTTCTTCCATTTGGTATATAAAGGCTTCTTAAATCTCAGCTCATCTGGAAACTCGTTATTCAGCCACACTGGTTTCTTTAGATGCCTCCCATTTTTCTTTCTTGTTGGAATTGTCTGCATTTGGACCTTCAGTATTCCACCTTTAAGAAACTCCCATCCCTTTTGGGCATAGCTGCCAAGTCTCCCGTATTCCCCGGGAAACCCCCGTTTTTCCAGCTGTTCCCAGCCGGAAAAATGGATTTTTTTGTTTTTTCCCGGTTTATTCTGGTGCGGCGGCCATTTTGGAACTGGGCGGAGCATGCTCAGAAGCGACTTTTGATGCTGCTCTGCCCTGTTCCAAAATGGCCGCCGCACCAGAAGTCGTGCTGCAGCCATTTTGGAACTGGGCAAAGCAGCGCTAATTCTGGTCTGCTACTTCTGGTCCAGGCCCTTATTTCTCAGGCCGGAACTTGGCAGGTATGCTTTTGGGCTCCTTTTACTTTGAGTATTTCAGACCTTGGGCGCACATCCAACGACACTCGGCTTTCCCTTGCCTCTTAATAATGAAACCAAAGATGACATGATCGCTTCCTCTCAAGGTTCCTAGTACTTCCACCTCATCAATCAGCTCCGTCCTGTTGGTGAGGACCTTGTTGCTCCTTCCACTTTCTGAGCAAAGTTTTTCTGTTATTTGGGGAATCCGCACAGATTCTCTTAGGCTTCTTGTACTTACTGGTGCAAGAGGGAAGAGGAAGAAGTCTCCTAGAACTCAATCTCCCTAAGTTCTGTAATGCGGGTTCACCATCATGGTGAGCACAATTTGTGGTGGGGGCTTAACAAACCACCCCTGAGTTCCAAAAATGGGGGCACGAGTGGTCACTGTTGGATAGGTCCCTGGCCATTGTTGGGCAAATTTGTATGTTGCAAGTTGATGGGTCAGCCCCCTTGGTATAAAAGCCAAAGAGAGAGGTTTCTCTTTCTCTTTGGCTGCGTTTTCGGATCCCCACCCTCCCTTCGCTGTTTTTAGGCCTCGTGTTGACACTGCTGTGCCTCTCATGGGGTCGCCTGTATTCAGGGGCCTGGTAGGAATTTTTCCATTTGGCTGATTGGCTGGTGCCATCTGGTTTTTGCCTACTGCATAGCAAATAAGTCACAACTCGTAAGGTTGGCGGTTAGGCATTGGTTATTGGTTGCATATGGGGTCTGTTGACTGTGTTGGCCCCTTGAGTTAACGCCTGAGTTAGGGGAGATTCTGGTCAGGAATACAGGGGCTCTATGCAGTGTCCATAACCCCGGTCGGGGGCCAGCAACACGCATGAGCCCCTGGGAGCCTGAGGGGAGAGGGGAGAGCCTATTGGCCCCGACTCCCTGTCTCTCCCTGTAGGGCTTCCCCTTGTTGACAAGGCAAGTTTATTTCTGTCCTTAGGTGACAGTTGGAGAACCAATGCCTACGCAACCACTCACTTATTTTATATTTGTATTTCAATAAAATTTGTGGCCAAATTCATGCCAAAAACCATTAAAGAAAAATTCTGTCTATGGTGTGAGTTATTTGAGGGGTGGTTTTGGGGACCTCCACACGCAATCCAAAGTGGCCAGATCTTATGCAACTGAGCTGGCTCCTTCTTTCTCCCCCACCCCCCAGTCTTCGGGTGCAGGTGTGGTAAGTACAGCAGTCCTGTGGTTTTTTTCCCCGGGGGGGGGGGGCATTGCTTGGGTACCTTCTCCTTCCATAGACTGATCTGTCACAGGAGGTCAGAGCAGAGACATACATCTCCGCTCCCCTGGTCTCTGTTTATGCAGCCTGGATTGAGCCTTGGTTAGAAAATTAGCATTCAGTTAAATTGCTCTTCCTGGTACGGTTTGCTCTTGCCTCTGTTGCTGAGATTTCAGTTGCATTTCTGCTGAAGGTAAGCCGATAATAATGATCTACTAACATGGCCTTTTCTCTGTATATCTGTCATATTAAAGTCCATGCTGTTTGTTTATCATGCAGTGATCTATAACCCTCTATTAATTTAATTATACTAAAAGATCTTAAAAGCCCGGGGCTAAGTAATCTGTCAATTACAAATGAGTTTAACTTTGAATAAATATAAATTTAATACTTGTAATTTATTGCCTCAAATATGAACAAAGCCTTCACTATGACATAAGCTATTATTAATTGCTCTGGTGCCCCAAGTCCTATTAAGCAAATCCATTTACATCTTCTTTAGAGGAAGTCAATATTCATTTCTCACAGGAAGTGTAAGAGCCCTACCTGGTTACTTTCTATAAACCTACTAATGCAACAAAGCACTTCTGTATTTAATGAAGTGTATCATGTTAATGGGAGATGGGGCTGGGGGCTGGGGAGAGGAGAGGGCAGTTGCTGTTCCATGTGGCAGGGACCCTATTTCGCATTGCCGTTTTTTTCGATCTCATGTCCTCCTAATTAAAGCAAAATATTAAATGAAAGGTATGAGGCTATGTATTCGGATTAAAGATTTTCCTTTAAGGAAAAAAACCAACAACCCACTTTTTTTATTAAAGGTTTTCTTGATTTACAGAAATATATGCAATGTCTCTCATAACATGTTTGCAAATCAGTTTCATTTGTTGAGACATTGGGAAGAAAGAGAGGGATAGAAGTAGATGGGGGGGGAGATGGGGGGTCAGGTGACGGTGTTTCTATTTTACTCAATATACGTGGTGGTGGTGGTGGGGTTTGTCAGCGTCACTTGTGCAGGTTCTCTGTTGTCCCCTTGTGTTCCTTTGGTGGTGAGAGAGGTTGGGGTCGGCCTAGGGCAGGCACCCCCAAACTGCGGCCCTCCATATGTTTTGGCCTACAACTCCCATGATCCCTAGCTAACAGGACCAGTAGTCGGGGAAGATGGGAATTGTAGTCCAAAACATCTGGAGGGCCGAAGTTTGGGGATGCCTGGCCTAGGGTATGGTTGTTCCTTTGTGGTTGGCTGTGGTGGTTTTTGTTTCGTGTGTGAGTGGGGGTGGGTGGGTGTTTTGGATCAGGTTAGCCATATTGATTTGTATGCTGTTGGTGGATTTTTGTCATTGTCCTGTTGGGCTGTGTATGTCATGAAGGGGAACCATACAGTCGCCTTCTTCTATTTGTCCCCATGTCAGTTTCAGCTGATTGGTAAATTTTTCTAGTAGGGCTGTTTCCCATACTATTTGGTACCATTGGTCCATGCTTACTCCTGACAGGTCTTTCCAGTGTCTGGTTATGGTGCTTCTGGTTGCGGAGAGTAAGTGTCAACCCACATATTTTAAACAGAAACCGGTTCCTTTTTTTTTTTTTTTTTTGCAGTCATATGAACTAATA